>NW_015507118.1:118275-126963 GCF_001515645.1 Sinocyclocheilus grahami
GGGAGGTTGCAATTGCTGGAGGGTTTTACGACCCTTTGTTCGAGGGCATGGTAATTTGCAAATGTAATTCGCTTGGGGTGTGGATGCACAAACTAATAAAGATTCTTAGAACACTAATATGTTGCATAGGTATAGACATACAATATACACTCTCAATTAGATCATCCGAATACTAATTCATAGATACTAAACATGGTAGGGTTATATATATATATGTAAGCTGACAGGAGTGAGTGTTTCGATCATAAGCCTGCATAAAACAGTATACAATCTCAAAGACAAAATACACGATGACAATAATATACACAATGACCTGAAGGATCATGTGTGTTCATTCAAAGAAAGGTTTTCCTATTAATTAATTAATTAGCAAAGAAAAGTCCATCCCTTGTGGATTTTCCTTATGGACAAGGCAGTGATTTTCCCCACCTAAATTCCAGGAGGTCATAAATGTATCTGGTGTCAGGGTTGCCATGGTAACCAGGGGGGGCCTGGTGGCAGACATCCTGGCATCTAGTTTATTGGGTGAGGGGACTGTGACGATTTGTTCATCTAATGAATAATTGATTTGTTAAATCAAATGAAAAATGGTGTGTCTGATTGGTCCAGACGCTACAGGACTATAAAGTGTGTTAGGTCAGATAACAGCACAGAATTCATGGCAAAAGAATTTCAGTTGCTGCAAAACAAGAACTGCATTAGACACCAGCACCATATTCAGCCCATCAAAACGGGACTGCTGAGAGAAATTGGGGTACCTTGTTTGAGATGGCAAGATGTATGCTCTTAGAGAGTAATCTACCTAAGATGATGTGGATTTATGCTGTAATGACTGCTGCAGTAATTCGCAAACCCCATACTATGCACTGACAGAAACAGGTTCAGTGTGTTATGCGTACAAACATGACAAAAAAAAATTGGATGCACGATGTGAAAAAGGAGTCATTGTAGGGTACAACAAAAAAGCCCTGCATACCTGGTCTATTATCCAGACACAGGAAAAGTCCTCAAGCATAGGCTTGTGAAATTTGTCACAAAGAGTGTTACTGAACACCAGACACAGACTGACAATTCAATGCCAGATGACGATTTTCATAGGGGAAGATATGTGTCCTCTCAGTCAAAGGAGAATGGGCCTCATTTATCAGTCTAAAGTAAAAATGAGCACAGATCCGTGCGCACAAATCAACTTACAACAGAGTTCACATGTGATTCATGAAACATTTGTATGCCGCCAATCTCATTGTACGAATGATCGCACGTTGATAAATGTGGCGGCAGAAAACAATCGTCATTTGAATACCATGCCCCTAAAAACACTCTGGTTTAGAAGCCTCGCCCCTAGAGTTTACAACACGAAGAAACAAAACCTGGCCAAAAAGAGGAAGTAATCTCATAAAAGAGAAATTGATCTTACTCCAAAAACACTTGTTCACCTTGTAACTGCAAACAATTAGGCTACATTAATCTATATGTATATTAAAATACTGGTAAATTTTAACAGCCTATTTAGCTCCCTCTACAACAAATATTTTCAATTTAACGGTATTCAGAACAGAACAAGAATGAAAAATAAGTATTTATACAATTATACATTAAACTATAAAATAATACACAAATTAGGCTATAGTTGTCACGAGTGCCTGAACTGAATGTACACAATCAAACAAGGAAGAAAACTAGGTCATGGAGCACATGGGGAGAAAAACACACACACACAAGCAGTCCAGGGGTGTGACAATAGTAGCATTCATTAGAAACAGCAAAACTGAAACAGCATCGGGCTCACGAGCCTGTCTCATACTACAAGAATCCAAATGTTTCCATTTTTGCCATATTTATTACATTTGTTTGCATAGCTATTATTCATAGCCTAAACATGGCTTTATACTTAACTCATGTTCTAAAATCCTTCAAATGCGCAAAAAATGTTTGTTTGGGCACCGCACGCTGATTTTACAGCGGACCTTTTAAAAAAAACAATGTAACTTATGTTTGGTTGACTGCATTTTAGTTTGATGATGAATGGCTGAAATGTCAGGCAACGGTAGAACTAATCCGCTGCGTTCTCAAAACTCTGGCCATTTGATGATACCTAGAATATCAAAATCAACTGCGGGCGGCAGATGCTTTTCCTATTTAGCGCCCAAACTCTGGAATAACCTACCTAACATTGTTCGGGAGGCAGACACACTCTCTCAGTTTAAATCTAGATTAAAGACCCATCTCTTTAACCTGGCTTACACATAACACACTAATACGCTTCTAATATTCAACTCCGTTAAAGGATTTTTAGGCTGCATTAATTAGGTCAACCAGAACCGGGAACACTTCTCATAACACCCGATGTACTTGCTACATCGTTAGAAGAATGGCATCTACGCTAATATTAGTCTGCTTCTCTCTTATTCCGAGGTCACCGTAGCCACCAGATCCAGTCTGTATCCAGATCAGTGGTCACTGCCAGTCACCCGGATCCAGTACGTATTCAGACCAGGTGGTGGTCTGCACCTAGAAAGGACCTCTACAGCCCTGAAAGACAGCGGCGACCAGGACAACTAGATGAGCCCCAGATACAGATCCCTTGTGAAGACCTTGTCGCAGACGACCACCGGGACAAGACCACTGGAACCAGATGAGTCCTCTGCACAATGTGACTTTGCTGCAGCCTGAAATTGAACTGCTGGTTTTGTCTGGCCAGAGGAGAACTGGCCCCCCGACTGAGCCTGGTTTCTCCCAAGGTTTTTTTCTCCATTCTGTCACCGATGGAGTTTTGGATCCTTGCCGCTGTCGCCTCTGGCTTGCTTAGTTGGGGACACTTCATTTCCAGCGATATCGTTGACTTGATTGCAAAGATACTATTTAAACTGAACTGAGCTTGATGATGATGACGACATTACTGAATTCAATGATAAACTGCCTTTAACTAAAAAATTAGTGTTTACTATTGTCATTTTGCATTATTGACACACTATTTTCCTAATTAATGTCAGTTGCTTTGACACAATCTGTATTGTTAAAAGCGCTATATAAATAAAGGTGACTTGACTTGACTTGAGTAATGTTGTTTGTGTGTGCGTGAGGCGCCTGTGCGATCAGATGGATTGAAACAAATAAAGATACAAAGAAAAGTAATAAAATGCATTAAGAGTGTTACAAAAATGAGTGTAGCCTATACTTGTTGCGCAGTGTTTTTCTTTCCTTTTGTTAATTATATTATAGCCTAATATATATTTTGTGTGATCCTATTTTATTCCTTTTATAGACTTAATTTCTGTTTTACTCCTTTCACAGAAGTGCTGCAGGTGCATGATGCGATGATTGAATCCTCATGGTCTTGTTTACATGACTATTCACGCATATAAATCTAAAGCCCTGTATTAAAAAAAAAAAAAGACATTCTAATCTTTCTGGTTAATGATAGACTAATGAGCTTCGTTTGATGGTCAGGAAAATAAAATTGAACAAAATGCTGTCATTCTACAATTCTCCACCATATTTATTATGCTGACCGCAAGTTCAGGTAACTCAAACTAGCATACACGAGCGGAGACCAGATGTGAGATTTGATCTGAGCCACCACTCACATCCATATTGATAAATTCCAAGTTTTGCGTTGAAACGACCGTATGCCCAATTTTCTGTCGTATGTTCGTTTCGTAAATGAGGCCTGATGTGACTGATCAGACCCCAAAAGAGACTCATGAACCTCAAAATGAAACTAAAAATCAGAACGGTGCTCAGACAGAGGGAAATTATCATAATTGTCACGAATCCGGTCTGTGGCCTTCAGTCCGATTGCCACCAGAGGTCGCTCTCCCATTATACTGACTCTCACACCACACAGACTGTTACACATCACCCTGGACTGCATTTCCCATCATCCATTGCACTCATTGCACACAGCTGTAACCAATCACATGCTCACCTGAAAGCTATTGCACACACTATATAACACCCACTCAGATGCTACTCAAGTGGCCGAGTATTCTGTAATGGGGTGAACGAGACCTGAGACGTGCGGATCCATATGCAAGGCTTTATTTCCAAGACGTGGTCATATAACAGGTATGGGTCAAACAATGGCAAACTGGTACAACACAGGCAAGACAAAGAGTAATTCTAGGACAAGCGTGGGTCTTCGATAGGCTAACAGAATCCAGAGGGCTTGACAAAAGGGGTAATCCGTAATACACAGGCAAAGATCTTCACACAGGAAAGAAAAATGAATCAGAAAAGAGAGATTCAATATGTCCAACTGTAAACCAAGGTCAACACCATGTGAATGTGGCGATAAGCAGTCAGGTAGGAAAGGTTACCAGTAAAAACAGAAGTCCTATAGTCGACTACGCCACCCCGAATACAGAACAGCCCTATATAAGGGCACACAGGTTCCTTGCCAAAGGCAGGGTGAGCATGAAGATAGACTGTAATACATCAACAAGAATCACTTTTCAAACATACAATTAATAAATAAAGTCAGTCAATACACTACTTCACACAAGGTCTCAAATCACATCACAAACACAATACCAGTAACATACAAAATGATTAAATAAAGAAAAATAACAAAAGTAAAGAGGGTGGAGACCACACACACAGATTCAGTGACCGTTAACACAAAAATACCAAACCACAAACAAGCCCAGCCACTGGCACTAAAGAGGGAAACAAAATGGCCACAAAGAGCCAGATTATATAAACTTAGCCTCCCAGCTAACTTACATGCAGAACAGCGCAATCCTGTGCCAGTGCTTCTAACACAAATCGGTGCTTATCAAAGAAGGGCACCGCACGATGGCAGCATAAGCATATATAGCAGTCAGTGAAGCGACACTATACATCTGCATGAAAGACGGTGTGGCTCAGCCGGTGCTTATCATAAAAAGCAACACACAGAGGCAGCGCCGGCATTTATAGTGGCTAGTGCAAGCCACACTGCATACCTGTATGAAAGACACAGTCTGAGCTTATCAAGGGTGCCAGCGCTGTAGCACCAGTGTTGTATAAATAGCTGTCAGTGTAAACAACACTTAAACCGGTACAAAAGACAGTGGCACTGCCGGTGCATATCATAGAAGGCAACGAACAGTAGCAGTGGCTATGTATAGAGTGTACACGGCACTGATGAATAAAGCCGCACAGCACCGGTGGGAAGTCAGTGAGAGTGCTGGAGTATACGGCAGTTAGTATAGACAAGAACTACACTCCGCTTCTGAAAACAACCACTTAGCTGGTGTTTATAGGGTGATACTTCATAATCTTGTGAAGACTGAAGCTTACTGCTCACCGCTGGGTCGGGGGAATTTATATGCAGTGCTGGGAAGGTTACTTTGGAAATGTAATAGGTTACAGATTACAAGTTATCCTATTTAAAATGTAATAAGTAGTCAAGTCAAGTCACCATTATTTATATAGCGCTTTTAACAATACAGATTGTGTCAAAGCAACTTTACAGTTTTAAATAGGAAAATAGTGTGTTGATGCAAAATGACAATAGTAAACACTCAATTTTCAGTTAAAGGCTGTTCATCATTGAATTCAGTGATGTCGTCATCATCAAGCTCAGTTCAGTTTAAATAGTATTAGTATTAGTATTGTCTCCCCAACTAAGCAAGCCAGAGGCGACAGCGGCAAGGAACCAAAACTCCATCAGTGACAGAATGGAGAAAAAAACCTTGGGAGAAACCAAGCTCAGTCGGGGGGCCAGTTCTCCTCTGGCCAGATGAAACCAGAAGTTAAATTCCAAGCTGCAGCAAAGTCACATTGTGCAGAGGACTCATCTGGTTCCTGTGGTCTTGTGGCCGTCTAGGAGACAAGGTCTTCATTGGGGATCTGTCTCTGGGGCTCATTTAGTTGCCCTGGTCTCCACTGACATTCAGGGCTGTAGAGGTCATCTATAGGTGCTGATCCACCATCTGGGCTGGATACAGACTGGATCTGGGTGACTGCAGTGACCATCTGATCTGGATACAGACTGGATCTGGTGGCTACGGTGACCTCGGAATAAGAAAGAAACCGACTAATATTAGCATAGATGCCACTCTTCTAATGATGTAGCAAGTACATCGGGTGTTATGGGAAGTGTTCCCGGTTTCCGGTTGTCCTATTTATTGCAGCCTAAAAATCCTTTAACGGATTTGAATATTAGTAATCTGTTACAGTGTTATGTGTAAACCAGGTTAAAGAGATGGGTCTTTAATCTAGATTTAAACTGAGAGAGTGTGTCTGCCTCCCGAACAATGTTAGGTAGGTTACTGCAGAGTTTGGGCACTAAATAGGAAAAGGATCTGCCGCCCGCAGTTGATTTTGATATTCTAGGCATTATCAAATTGCCAGAGTTTTGAGAACGCAGCGGACGTGGAGGACTATAATGCAATAAGAGCTCGTTCAAATACTGAGGTGCTAAACCACTCAGGGCTTTATAAGTAATAAGCAAGATTTTAAAATATATACAATGTTTAATAGGGAGCAGACAGAAGTGTTGTGTTGCAGTGTTGACAGAACCGGGCTAATATGGTCATACTTCCTGGTTTTAGTAAGAACTCTAGCTGCTGCATTTAGTTTATTAAGCGTGCAGAACAACCACCCAATAAAACTTCACAATAATCTAACCTTGAGGTCATGAACGCATGAATTAAAGTTTCTGCATTTGACATTGAGAGCATTGGTCATAATTTAGATATATTTTTGAGATGGAAAAATGCAGTTTTTCAAATGCTAGAAACGTGGCTTTCAAAGAAAAGATTGCTATCAAATAGCACACTTAGGTTCCTAACAGATGACAAAGAATTGACAGAGCAGCCATCGAGTCTTAGACAGTATTCAAGGTTATTACATGCTGAGGTTTTATTTCCGATAATTAACAGCTCTGTTTTTTCAGAATTTAGCAGTAAGAAATTACTCGTTATCCAGTTTTTTATATCGACTATGCATTCCGTTAGTTTTTCAAATTTGGAATATTTTCCACAAAGAAATATAGAGCTGAGTATCATTCGCATAACAGTGAAAGTTAACACTGTGTTTCCTGATGATATCTCCCGGAGGTAACATGTAAAGCGTGAAAAGTAATGGCCCTAGTACTGAGCCATGTTAATAAAACTCCATGCTGCACTTGTGATCGATAAGATACCTCTTCATTCACTGCTACGAATTGATGGCAGTCAGATAAGTACGATTTGAACCATGCTAATTCACTTCCACTAATGCCAACAAAGTTTTCTAGTCTATGCAAAAGAATGTTGTGGTCTTTAGAGACGAACATAGCGCTTAGATCCGGTAGCACTAATAGAGAGATACAACCACGGTCAGAAGATAAGAGCAGGTCATTTGTAACTCTAATGAGAGCAGTCTCCGTACTATGATACGGTCTAAATCCTGACTGGAAATCCTCACAAATACCATTTTTCTCTCAGAGGGAATATAATTGTGAGGATACCACTTTTTCTAGTATCTTGGACAGAAAAGGGAGATTCGAGATCGGTCTGTAATTAACTAGTTCTTTGGGGTCAAATTGTGTTTTTTTTAATGAGAGGCTTAATAACAGCCAGTTTGAAGAATGTTTTGTATATTGAGATCTCTTTCTGTGTGACTGATCCTCATCTGTATCTCTTTCCTCTTGCGACTTAAATCCAGCAGGATTTCTTTGAGATGTGTTAGCCGTACTACGTCCTTCTTTAGGCGATGCCAGCTTGAATAATAATGAACAAGATGTTCTAGATCTTCCTTACTGTTCTGAGTGCATATTACGTTAACAGTGGAAACCTTTTTAAGCTCGCTGTCATCATCTGCAAATGACATTGAATGTTCAGGTTGAACTGGCCACTCACATTGTGGCTTCAGCAGGAAACTAGGTCCTTTGATCCAGTTTTTGCTTCTGATCAAGTTGTCCGCGTTTAGGCCTCTCGAAGCTTGGTCCGCAGGATTATCTGCAGAGCTCACATATCTCCATTGAGAAGGTTTGGAAGCTTCTCTAATTAATGAGACTCAGTTTGCAGTAAACGTCTTGAATCTTGTGGAGTCGTTCTCAATATATCTCAGCACTGTGGTGCTATCAGTCCAAAAATTAGACTCCTCAAGATCGATTTGAAGCTCCTGTCTCGGCATCCTATCCATTTTGACTGCGATGGTGGCTGCTGTCAGTTCCATTCTTGGAATAGTAACCTGCTTGAGTGGTGCCACTCTGACCTTTCCCATCATGAACATGCAGCTCCTTTGATCGTGATCATTTGTCAACAAGAGGTATGTGACAGTTCCGTATCCGTTCTCGCTAGCATCTGTAAAGTGATGCATTTGAAAGGTCTTGACATGCCCGAACCCTGCAGGTTTGATACATCTACTCACACTGAAGTTTGCAAGCTTATGCAAATCTTCCAGCCAGGACAGCCACCTCTCAGCCTTTTTCTCTCCAATATCCTCATCCCATGCTATTTTCTCTCTACACAGGTCCCTCAGAATGAGCTTTGCCGGTAGCACAAATGGTGCTAGGAACCCAAGAGGATTGTAAACTGAGCCAACAACTGACAATATACCTCTTCTGGTAAGTGGTTTGTTTTGCACTTAAATCCTGAAATTAAACGTGTCATTCTCTGTACACCATAGAATTCCCAGTGCTCTTTCCATGGGAAGCAACCCGCTGTCCAGATCCAAGTCTTTCACGTCAGTGGCTCGTTCCTCTTCAGGGATGGA
>NW_015507118.1:127343-134632 GCF_001515645.1 Sinocyclocheilus grahami
TGCTATCAGTCCAAAAATTAGACTCCTCAAGATCGATTTGAAGCTCCTGTCTCGGCATCCTATCCATTTTGACTGCGATGGTGGCTGCTGTCAGTTCCATTCTTGGAATAGTAACCTGCTTGAGTGGTGCCACTCTGGACTTTCCCATCATGAACATGCAGCTCCTTTGATCGTGATCATTTGTCAACAAGAGGTATGTGACAGTTCCGTATCCGTTCTCGCTAGCATCTGTAAAGTGATGCATTTGAAAGGTCTTGACATGCCCGAACCCTGCAGGTTTGATACATCTACTCACACTGAAGTTTGCAAGCTTATGCAAATCTTCCAGCCAGGACAGCCACCTCTCAGCCTTTTTCTCTACAATATCCTCATCCCATGCTATTTTCTCTCTACACAGGTCCCTCAGAATGAGCTTTGCCGGTAGCACAAATGGTGCTAGGAACCCAAGAGGATCGTAAACTGAGCCAACAACTGACAATATACCTCTTCTGGTAAGTGGTTTGTTTTGCACTTAAATCCTGAAATTAAACGTGTCATTCTCTGTACACCATAGAATTCCCAGTGCTCTTTCCATGGGAAGCAACCCGCTGTCCAGATCCAAGTCTTTCACGTCAGTGGCTCGTTCCTCTTCAGGGATGGATGAAAGTACAGTTCTGCTATTACTAGTCCATTTTGTCAAATGGAACCCACCTCAGTTACAAAGCGCTCTGATCTCTCTTGCAAGAATGACTGCTTGTTCTTCAGTTGCCACTGATTTAAGGCAATCAGTCAAGAGGGTTTGAGCTGCTTCTGGAGTAGTGTCGTTGATGCCATCTTTTGCTGTTCTTTTGAAGAGCGTAACATGAACAACTCGGTGAAGAGGTTGCATGCATCCTGTACTCCTCTTCATCTTGATCCAGGTTGCCGTCTGGCCACCAGAGGAACCTCAGGAAGTCTGCATCCTCAATGGGTACTCGAACCTGATAAAACATTGATTTGATATCAGCCATCTTTGCAATCGGCTCTTCACAGAATCTGGACAACACCCCGATAAGCGTGTTGGTGAGGTTAGGCCCTTGAAGTAACTAACCATTTAAAGAAAATCCTTGGTAAGATGCATTACAGTCTAAGACAACGCATATTTTCTTCTTCTTCTGATGATAAACCCCGTGGTGAGGAATGTACCACACCCTTCCATCACCACGGTGCAAATTCTCGTCAGGTACTTTCTCAGCATACCCTTTCTCAATGATGTTGTTCATAAATCTGGTGTAGTCTTCATGGAATCCAGAATTCCTTTTGAGTCTTTTCTGAAGACTCTTGAGACGCTGTTCCGCTACATCCCGGTTGTTCGGCATCTTGAACTTGTCATCTTTCAAAGGCAATCTCATGCAGTAGTGACCATCCAGGAGCTGAGTAGACTTGTTCACAGACATCATGAACTGTCGGTCTTCTTGAGACATTTCAGAATTATCATCATAACAACATTCAGGAAAATCAAGATCAAGCTGCTTCACCAGCAAATCTTCAATCTTCTCCACAGATATACGATTCACTGTATAGCTCTGTATACCAGATTTTCTTGTCTTGATGCTCTCTTCTTTCGGTCCATTGACTATCCAGCCAAGAACTGTCTTCACTGCATAAGGCCCATTACTTCTGCTGTTTACCACCTTCCATGGTTCCATGGCCTTATGAGCGTTCACTCCAATAAGTAGCCCTACTGCAGCCTCGATATGTGGAAGACGAACTTCATGCAGGTAAGGCCATTTCTCAATATCCTCCTGTTTAGGAATGTTCCCTTCTTTTACAGGCAATTGTCGCTGAGTCAAGACATTGGGTAGTTCAATATAAGTATTCTCTTCTACACCACACACTTCTAAGTCAGACAGCAAGTAACCTCGCACCTTTCTTTGTTGACCCATAGTACAAAGTAGAAACTCAGTCCTCTTGCCCTGTATGTTCAGTTGATGCATGAGATCTTCTGTGCAAAAGGTGGTTGTGCTTCCTGGGTCTAGGAAAGCATAAGTCTCTACTGACTTTTCACTCTTCTTTGATTTCACCTTTACAGGTATAATGGAGAGGCTGCACTCACCATCCCCAGCCCCAGTATATCCACAAGTTTCCTGACCCAGTGAAAGAAGAGCATTTGAAACTGCTAAGTCGTGGTCATCAGACTTTTGATCTCGGTTATCTTCATGTTTGACTATATGTAGGACACCTGGATATTTTTGTGTCCAATCTGGATATGATATATTGTCCTTGTGTTAGACAGCCAAAGCACAGACCTTTACTTTTAAGAAACTGAATTCTGTCCTTGTATTCCTGCTGCTTGAGCTTAATACAGGAATCCAGTGTGTGTTCCTTGTTACAGAACAAACAAGCCTTTTGGACTGCAGAATCTGATTTCTCTGTGTTCTGTTTCCTTTGTAGCGAGTATTCTGCTTTGTCCTTGCCAGCAAACATTTGTGGCAAAGATACTACCTTTGAAACCACTCTTCTTCGAGTTCTTCTTCTCTGGAAAACTGGACTTTCCCTTTCTCTCTACTTTAACATCCTGGATATCTCCAAAGAGCGGGTCATTTCAAAATTTGAGCATTTAAGTCAATAAAGTTCCCCAAATCTTCAAATGTGGCTCTTCCATTTTGTTGCTGGATATCAAAGGCTGTGTTTCTCCAACGTTCTCTGGATATGAAAGGAAGTTTTGAAATGACTGTTTCTCATGTTTGTTGGATTGTTCATCTCATCCATGAATTCAACATCAGCCATGGTATTTCTACATCCAATAAGGAATACGACATAGGTCTTCATTCCCTTACTGTCCTCTGCTTTGATTTGTGGCCAATTTAGAGCATTCTCGAGGTAAGTTGTAGCTATCTTCAGCTCATTGCCATAATGCTGCTGAAGGAGACGTTTAGCTTTATATCCCTTAGCAGGACTCATGTTCACAGCTGCGAACAAGAGCTTGTGGTTCACCATTTGTGAACTGTTCAAGATAGTATAAACTGTCTTGTGGATTATTAGTCTTGTTCTCAATCGCGTGCTCGAATGCCCTTATGAAAGAAATATAGGCAAGAGGATCTCCAGAGAATATTGGTACATCTCTTTGAGGTAAATAGGATAAGCTCTGCTGCTTTACAAACAATTCCGTTATCTAATTTTGGAGTTGTATCACTTTGAACAGATATCTGTCATCATCAGTTGACTGTTGAGTGTTACCATGATCTGTGGTTTGTTGAGATGGTCTCTGGATAGAGCTGCAACCCTGGGTGCTTGACATAAGCTCAGTACTGGCTGAACTTGACGTTCCTTTCAGCTTTTGAATGAATCAACAGATTGTGACCCAGTCTGTGACCTGTAATAATCATTCATGCCATCTTGACCTTCTTCATACTCCTTTAAATCTTTGAGTTCAGCATTTGATGCAGCAATTTCTGAATCCAGTTCAAGCTGTTCTCCTTTGGCCTTCAATCTCAACTCTTGAGCCTCTAATTCTTGCCTCTTTCTTAAAGCAGATACCCGGGCTAGAAGTGCTGCACGCTTCGCCTCTGCCTTGACACAAGCAGAATTGGTTGAAGATGCCACAGAACTACTTGTCACAGATCCACTTTTCCTTCTATCACGAGGAGCCATAACTTCTGACACACTATCACTTGGTTTAACACCATCGTCATCTTCATCTTGAGGTTCAAGCTTATCAGACTCGCTTCCTTTATTTGTGGTTGAAATATTTTCACATCAAACGTGAACTGCCGAAAATGTTCAATCTTGGGTTGAAACCAGTTAATCTGATCTTTTTTTCCCCATATTCATCAGACAACATGAGTTACATTTCAGCATTCAACTCTTCAAACTGACATAAAGTCTGTCAAAAGACATTCAGTTCCTTTTCAACAGTTTTCACATCTTCTCTGTCTTGCATTAATCTGTCAATTTCCTTCGTTTTGCGTGTTAACTGTGCCAGTTTCCCTTGTCTCTCATTCGTAAATCGATTCATTTTCTCTTCAGCCGCCTTTGCAGTAGACTTTGGCGCCCTCTTGTGGCCATTACCAGGTACATTCGCATGCACAGAATCATCTGCCATTCTACTTAATTAGAAAGCAAATCTTCACGCACACCATCGCAGTTAAATTAAGCTGCTGCAATTATTTGTAGTCTTCTAAATATTCACAAACTCCACTTGTGAAAAGACTTCCATCACAGTACCTTTAGTCCTTTTGTACCGTTTTGTACCTTGAGATTTGCGAAACATCCTTCAATGAATCCATGCAGCGTTTATCGCGAGCCGCCCTCAACTTTCTTCATGAGCAGTTTTTTTACTTTTGTACTAGCAATAAATTTTCTTCTTGTTCTCTCGAGCAAAGAATTGACTCTGGTTTTCGTTCAAATTTCAATCGTTTACTGGATGTTCTTGCTCAATGAACAGAAACAAAATAAACTCAAAAAAAATAAAAGTTCAAAAAACTGTGTAGCTCCATCTTTCTTTCTTTCTTTCTTTCTTTCTTCATTAAAGAGGCACCAAAAAGGTGCTTAAAAACAGTCCAATAATCAAACGGAGCAAACCATTACAGAATGAACATGGGGGGTGTTTAACGCATATACATATAAATCCAAACACATTAAAATTATACCTACTCATGCACTTCTAACTTTAATGTTAAACTTAATCATTCAAATTATGGCTCTTACAGACGGTGCAAGGAATTATTTTCTTACTTTATTATTTCCTGCTTTGGAAATCATTTTAATACGATGATTTGATGCTCATACACAAGAGCAGATCTCTTAGGTGCAACTGATGATGCTTTAAAGAACATAAAGTGATGAAATGAGAATTAAATCTATATTTAAACCTCAATTATGGAATATTGTCATATTCAATCTTTGATTTAAATCAGATAAACATCTCTATTTATATAACCATCAAATGCATCATTACACATCTGTACAAGTGAAAATTTGAATAAAATGTAATTATTTGAATGTAGTTTTTCAATTTCGGCATTTAATTCTGTCCTTTGTTTAATTTTACTACAGAAAGTTATCTACTACCATCCATCAACCAACTAAAGGTATGTACATTAATTATGTTAATGCACATGACTTGGTAGGCCAGTAAACAAACAACAACAAAGGCCTTTGTTTGTATTAAGGTTTTAATACTATGGCTTCAAATGAACCATCCTATTGGACAATGAGAAGAAAAGCAAAGGACAAGGGGGATCAACAACTGAAGACAATACAGGCAACAACTTGGGGGAAGGAGCTGGGTTGCATGCAGAGTAACACCTGTCAAGGTCAAAATGATACTGAAGGACATTTATGGACTGTCTCTCTCATGATGACGAGACTGAAGATGTCAATATGGCAAGTGTTCCTGATGACAGTGAATCAGAATCTGATCCAACTTTGGATCCAGGTCAACATTGATGGTTTGCCCCTTTATAAGAGCTCAGCAACACAGTTCTGGCCCATCCTAGGGACACTGCAAAACATCAAACATGAGGAACCAGTGACAATAGGTTTATTTTGTGGCACAAGTAAACCTACATTACTAGCTGAGTATCTTCAAGAATTCATCTTTGAAGTAAATTAATTAGCTAAAGGATTTGAATTTGAAGGAGTGATGTTAACTTTACAACTCTCTTCGATGGTCTGCGATGCACCTGCCTGTGCATTCCTAAAAATGTTAAAGGTCACACAGGCTATCACGGATGTGAAAAATGCACACAGGATGGTTTGTACCTAGAAAATAGAATGACATTTCCAAGAATTGACATGCCTTTAAGAACTAATGAGAGTTTCAGAAACAAGACAGATGCTGATCATCATCATGGTCCATCACCTCTTGAAGAAGCATCCCTAAACATGGTCTCTGGTTTCCCCCTCGACTACATGCACCTTGTGTGCCTCGGAATCATGAGACGGCTTCTTCTCTTGTGGCTGAAGATGGGTCCTCGTACTTGTAGGCTGTCAGGATTTCAAATAAACACATTGTTAGAAAGATTGTTAAATGCTCAGAGAAGTGTGCCCATTGAGTTTGCATGGAAACCAAGGGCACTGAGGGAAATTGATAGGTGGAAGGCAACAGAGTTCAGGCAGTTTTTATTGTATACCGGACCTGTCATGATGAAAGATCTCCTTAACACAGAGGTGTACAAAAATTTCTTGCTACTTTTTGTGAGAATCTTCATCCTGTGCAACAACAGTTTGATTGAAGATTACTGTGATTATGCCAATGACATACTGGTTCTCTTTGTCACTCACTTTGGTCAACTGTATGGTCCACAATTCTTGTCCTACAATGCACACTGCCTTATACATCTTGCAGATGATGCGAAAAAGCATGGTGTTCTTAACAACTTCAGTGCTTTCAAGTACGAGAATCACCTAAACAAACTCAAAAGACTTCTGAGGAAACCAACATGCCCTCGATTCAGATATCGCATGCCCTTGCGATATGCATATTGCGATATTTACATTTGCGATATTTCGAGTAAACAAAAAAATGTACTAGCCAATGGCGATTCCATTGCCAAGGTGTTCGTAGAGGGCTGGGCTAAAGCAACTTCATGTTGATACTGCTCGCTGGCCGACGAGACTCTGAATATCAGTCTCTTGTATCGATACGTACCATTGTGTACAGCAAATGTGGTGGATACCTCTAGACTGTGGCGTAAGCTCTAGTTGGTGGAAACCCCACTTAAGGTCAAGCTTACTGAAAACCGAGGAGCCATTCATGCTTTGACAGAGCTCGTCTACAGTTGGAATTGGGTATCGGCCCCAGATTATCGCTTTATTTGCCTGCCTCAGATCCAAACATAGTCTAATATCATTGTCAGGCTTAAGAACCACCGGGTTTACCCATGGGGTGGTGCCAGTCAGTGGCGGCTCGTCAGGGGAGGCAGGGGAGGCACAGCTTCCCCATAATTTTGAGGTGAAAATGGGAGGAGGACGATTTAATGTTAATAAAATTCACAATTAATTTCAGTTCATGTCTCAGAATGCGTATTTTTGTTTGTAATTTCACAGTTGTAATACCATAACGTGAAAGCGTCGCTTTTCTATCGCGACTGTGCCGAATCTGCTGATGTAATTACAACCACTAATGATAGAGAAGGGGAGGGGGAGGCCGGGGGAGAGCAAAGCTCTCGTGCCTCCGTTAGTAAAAAGAAATTGCCAATCACCATCAGGTGTTCACTTTCAGCGCTGAGGAGTGTTGAAAAAAGAACACTTGCAAGGGAGGCTAGCCTCCCTTCTGATGTCAACCAATCATCAAAGAGACGTAAATTACGTGATATTAGTTTGAA
>NW_015507118.1:142226-168223 GCF_001515645.1 Sinocyclocheilus grahami
AATTCTTGTCCTACAATGCACACTGCCTTGTACATCTTGCAGATGATGCGAAAAAGCATGGTGTCCTTGACAACTTCAGTGCTTTCAAGTACGAGAATCACCTAAACAAACTCAAAAGACTTCTGAGGAAACCAACATGCCCTCTGAGTCAAATAATAAAAAGATTCTCAGAAATGCAAAGATGCTGCAAAAAAACTCACAAAACCAGGCCACATCTGCTCAAAAAACCACATGCGACTGGTCCTCTACCTGTATCCTTTCATGAGGCGACACAATATAAAGAGTTGAGAACAAGCCCTCACACTCTGAAATTGGATCAGGCAAAATATATATATATATATATATCAGTCTGGCGAGTAAACTAAAAAATGTACTAGCCAATGGCGATTCCATTGCCAAGGTGTTCGTAGAGGGCTGGGCTAAAGCAACTTCATGTTGATACTGCTCGCTGGCCGACGAGACTCTGAATATCAGTCTCTTGTATCGATACGTACCATTGTGTACAGCAAATGTGGTGGATACCTCTAGACTGTGGCGTAAGCTCTAGTTGGTGGAAACCCCACTTAAGGTCAAGCTTACTGAAAACCGAGGAGCCATTCATGCTTTGACAGAGCTCGTCTACAGTTGGAATTGGGTATCGGCCCCAGATTATCGCTTTATTTGCCTGCCTCAGATCCAAACATAGTCTAATATCATTGTCAGGCTTAAGAACCACCGGGTTTACCCATGGGGTGGTGCCAGTCAGTGGCGGCTCGTCAGGGGAGGCAGGGGAGGCACAGCTTCCCCATAATTTTGAGGTGAAAATGGGAGGAGGACGATTTAATGTTAATAAAATTCACAATTAATTTCAGTTCATGTCTCAGAATGCGTATTTTTGTTTGTAATTTCACAGTTGTAATACCATAACGTGAAAGCGCCGCTTTTCTATCGCGAATGTGCCGAATCTGCTGATGTAAGTTCATGTCTCAGAATGCGTATTTTTGTTTGTAATTTCACAGTTGTAATACCATAACGTGAAAGCGTCGCTTTTCTATCGCGACTGTGCCGAATCTGCTGATGTAATTACAACCACTAATGATAGAGAAGGGGAGGGGGAGGCCGGGGGAGAGCAAAGCTCTCGTGCCTCCGTTAGTAAAAAGAAATTGCCAATCACCATCAGGTGTTCACTTTCAGCGCTGAGGAGTGTTGAAAAAAGAACACTTGCAAGGGAGGCTAGCCTCCCTTCTGATGTCAACCAATCATCAAAGAGACGTAAATTACGTGATATTAGTTTGAATGTCTGCCGCTGCACTGATAATGAAGTATTTATGTACATAGCCAAGTACTTATGATGAGTAGCGATATTGAATATTTGATCGCCAACAGATTTGCCAAGCTGTCATTCAAACTGTATATTTACATATTTAGGGAAAACAGCCTAAGCTGGATATAGGCTACAGCAGTCTGCTTAATTAAATGGCGCAACAAGCAGCTCTCTTTTAACACATACTTTTAAGAAGGGATGGTTGTTTGCTTCAAGTGATAGGCCAGGTAAGTGAAATTATATTATCTTGCTGTATTATGTCGTTTTCTTCATGTTTTCTGACTAAAAGCCATTTTAAAGTGGTTAAGGAAATAATAATAATAATAATCGGCAGGGATTCCAGACCAGTACAATAGTGTGCCTCCTCTATTTTAAAACCCACTGGTGCCAGTGACTGGTTCAATGATGTCCAGCTCTAGAAGCTGCTGAATTTTACATTCTACTGCTTCTCTCATATGGAATGGAATTCGGTGTATCGTTTGAGCTACTGGAGTCACAGTATGATCAATGTGTAAGCTAATCTGTTTGGTGTTGAGCTTTCCAGCTCCTCTAAACAGAACTGGGTACTGTTCCCAAATTCGGCTTGCTACATCACTGATTGTAGCTATGTTAACCCCAATTTTCACTGCTTCTAGTTTAGTGGCTCTCCCTTTCCCCTGATTACCATGAATTTGGCCTGGGTGCTGAGTTTTCCGCATTTTATCTCACATGTGAAAGCTCCTTTTAGGGGCAGGGGTATTTAGAGGCATAGACATATAGTTTTTTTTATCAGATTTGTATGAGTGGCATGCAATTATTTTGCTTTTTAATGTCTCCCATGTCGCTTTGTCTATGATATTGGTTGTGGCCCCAGAATCAATCAACATCCGCCAATATATTTAGCTGTCTGCTAATTTTTGGTTTTACACATTTTGGCAAAGTGGTTAGTACCTTTGCACTTTTTGCATTCTTGGCCCCTTGCTGGACATGTTGGGTCTTTGGCAAAATGATCTAGTCGCCCGCATCTGTAACACTCTCTTTTTTTCTCTTTCTCTCTTCCTGTTTGTTTTGTGTTTGTCTTTTGATATTTTCCTCTTTTTTTACAGCTCAATGTACCGTTTCTTTTCCATTCTCTGGCTGACTGATATGCATGGCAGACATTTGTAACTCCACACGTTCACGTACCGTTTCTTTTCCATTCTCTGGCTGACTGATATGCATGGCAGACATTTGTAACTCCACACGTTCACGTACCGTTTCTTTTCCATTCTCTGGCTGACTGATATGCATGGCAGATATTTGTAACTCCACACGTTTACATTGCATGGCAATTTCAAGTGTACACGTTGGTGTTGTTCAGTTCCTTCCTCTAACAATTTTCTCTTGATATAATCCGAACTGCATCTACTTAAGACGGCATCACGCAGTTGATTATCTCTGTCAACACCAAAATCACAGTCTTTAGCAGCTTGTCTGAGTCGTGTGACAAATTGTTGCACAGTCTCACCTTGACTTTGTGTGATTTGGTAGAAGGACTGGCTTGCCAATGCAGTGTTTACTCAGGGAACAAAGTAAGCGTTCAGAGCGGCTACCGCCGCGTTGTAATCTGTTGCAGTCCCTGTATCTTCCAGCATTGAGAATATATCCTGCACATACATGCCCACGTGATAAAGTGGTAGTGCCCTTTTCCAGTGGCAGACTGGGCAGGGTGTGAATTACGGGGGGGTTTGGGGGGGTCTGACCCCCTAAAGAATGTCCCTGATGGACATCAAAACTAGATGCAGGGGGGGTCAGATAGAAAGTAGGCTAGCCTACGCATAATATGGAGATTTACTTGTAAATATTAATATGTATTTCTATAGCTCTGACTGATTTAAAAAATAATAATTTTGGCAGCCCCTGAAATGGGTCGTACTGACATTACCTGAGCGGTTGAAGAATACGCTACAGCGCTCATTCAAAGACATGCATTTATTGCTTGGACTGAGCAAGAACACCTGTCCTGAAATGCATGTGCAGATTCAGTCGAGAGATCAAGTTTACCTTCTTCAACTTAATGCTATTAAACTGAATTTACGGAGCAAACTATTTGCTAAAATAACCATAACATTAACACCAATGCTAAAATACAAGCGTGTGGTAATGTTAGTCAGATGCGCATGAAAGTTGCACGTGTTACTATACAAACACAGGTTGTTCCTTTAGGTTGTTTTCTTTCAGAATCATCATTTGCGTTTAGAAAGACAAAAATAGGTTACATAAAGGTTTTTACCTACAGTAAAAATGAAGATAAGGTGTGAATAATTACATTTTAGAAACACTGTCAGTAATTTCGCCAACAAAAATAAGGAGAACTGTTGTGCATCCCTGATCAACACACAGAATCCACGTTTACCAATGATTCAGTGAGCCATTCATAAAGGCAGTCACTTGCTTCGTTTCTGAATGAATCAGCTGTTTGAATGAATCGATTGAATGAATGACTGAATCATTCACTTAAGACAGGGATTTGTCATCACCTACTGGCGCTTTTAGTTTTATATTTACAGTATTTTTTCTTTTAAAAAATAATTTTATATTTCACTAGACTATTTATTTGTATTTTTGTATGTTGAATTAAAATATTTCTTTCTAAAGCTACTTATATTTCTTTCTAAAGCTACTTTTTTTTAATGTCTATGCAGTGTTTTTAACTTAACAAAATAACTATTATCTTTAATAACAACTTTTATCTTTAATTAATCAGCACATGATGTGCATGTTAATTCATTAATCTTATGCATTTGAGATTGCACCCTGAGACTGGCCATCTGGAGCACCGGGAGTTTTTCCGGTGGGCCGCTGTACAATGTGGGCCGGTCCTTTGCGTAAATATAAAAATAAATTGTAGTAAATGTATGTATATCCTTCCATCGGCCCAGACGACTGGCCCGCACGGCCCACTTGATTCAAAAATGTTAATTAATTTAGTGTGCTCTGGCTCAGTGCAGCGGCTCAAAAGCACTCGTCAATGTCAAAATGTTAGAAATAGCCAATCAAAGTGTAGAAGGCGGGATTTAAGCTGTCTTTCCACTGCACATGACATTTGGACACGACTGTCGCATTTCTTCCCCTAGTGGCAGTCGCACAGTACTTTCAAACTGGTCCTGCAGCAACCGGTACCTCGGCATACTCACCATGGTAAAATTAAAACATAGTAGGTTTTATGGGGCTAATCATTGTAAATAATGATTTAATAATTATAAAATAATTATTTCTGACATAATTATTCTAAAGCACAATTTTACAGAAATAGTCTTTAAAGAATAATGGTAAAGTGGTAATTCTAACCTTACACTCATAGTTTTTAATAGAATACATCACATCCGGTCGGCCGGTCGCATATGGTCTAGCTTTAGAAGTTCAAATATTTTAACGCATCCGGAGCTAAAATTGGATCCGAATTTTCCGCATACGCCTATGAGAACTCCGCGCAGCTCCCGCACTACTCTCCATTGGAAATGAATGACTTCTGGGCTGTCGCTTGTCATTTGTTGGAGATAGTGGAAAGGCGGCTTTCAGCTTTCTGCACACGACAAACGACAGCCGTTGGACCGGAAGTCATTCATTTCCAATGGAGAGTCGTACAAGGGCTGCGTGGGGTGCCGACCATCTGCGAATGCGGAATTTTCAGATCCGATTTGCTTCGGATGCGTTCAAATATTTGAACTTGAGCGACTACACCGTATGCGACACGCCGACCGGATGTGATGTATTCCAAAAGTTGTCCAATCAAATCAGTGTGCGCAAGTTGAGAATTATAATTATTTTTGCTTATCACATTTTATTTTGTTTTAAAACTTTAAAAAAATGCATGATTATTGGTGAATAATAAATTATTCATTTAATTAGATATTTTATTATTTTTAATGTTGTGTCTATTTTCCCTCAAATTATTGGCGGTCATTTGTCCTATGTGCATAGCTGTTTATTGTTGGCATTCAATTCATTTCACCATGGTGAATGTACGGAAGATAAAGGCTCTTGCTCTTGCACTCCTTTACTGGAGACGCAAAAAGAAATACCGCAAATCAGTGTGGGTACAACACTACCTGGCTCGGAGGAAACATCTTGGCGAGTATCACCGTTTAGTGCAAGAGCTGCGCCTTAACAGGGAAGATTTCCGTGAGTATTTTCGGGTCTCACGAAAGGAATTTAATGAGATCCTTCAGGTTGTTGGCCCAAAAATTACCAGGCAGGATACTGCATTCCGGAAATCCATCAGCCCGGCCGAACGCCTGGCAATTTGTCTCGGGTACAAACCCAAGTTATTAATAATAATAATTATATATATATATATATATATATATAATGTATGTATGTATGTATGTATGTATGTATATATACCCACACTATTCTGTGTACTTGTTTAACTATACGTATGAGGGCCAAATGTCCTCACTAATCTAGTGAAATATCATAATTGACTTGAGGACATTTTAAATTAGTTAAAAATGCTCACAAATCGGCCAAACTTTTTTTGTTTTTTTGTTTTTAAATTGTTTAAATCTAGGGATTTGCACAGGTTTTTGAGATGGTTGGGTTTTGGGTGTTTGTGAATTTATAGCATTACCTGCAATTGATAAAATCTAAATGTTTACCTTCAACTTTTCTTATGTCTTATATTTTCAGATACCTAGCCACTGGAGACTCCTACCACTCACTCTCCTATCGCTTCAGAGTGGGCTGGTCTACAGTGTCCACCATTGTCCCTGAGGTGGCAAAGGCTATCTGGGAGGGTCTGGTCCATCAGTACATGCCAGTGCCACAAGAAGAAGATTGGCAGACGATCGCCCAGGACTTTAATGAGCGCTGGAATTTCCCCAATTGTTTGGGGGCCATTGATGGTAAGCATGTGGTCATCCAAGCTCCACCCAACTCAGGCTCCCTTTTCTACAATTATAAAGGAACCTATTCAATTGTATTATTTGCAGTAGTTGATGCCAACTACTGCTTTAGGGTAATCAATGTGGGTGCTTATGGCCGCGGAAGTGATGGTGGAACCCTGAGGGACTCTGCTTTTGGCAGGGCCCTTGAAGCCAGCACCCTTACAATCCCACTAGATACCCATCTACCAGGTGCTGAACATCTAGGCCCACTTCCTTATGCTTTTGTAGCAGACAAAGCTTTTCCACTCCGTCGCCATCTTCTGCGGCCCTATCCGGGGAAGAACCTGCAAAGATGCCAACGCATTTTCAATTACTGTCTGTCCCGGGCCAGGCTGGTTGTTGAAAATGCATTTGGCATTCTTGCATCTAGGTTCAGAATGTACTACAGAGTCATGGGTCAGCACCCTCAAAATGTCGAAGCCTGTGTGAAAGCGACGTGTGTCCTCCACAATCTCCTGCGGAGGAGCAAAACAACAACGCACCCCTCTGCACCAATGATGGATGGACCAAACAAGAAGTATCATACAGAATGGGGTTTTCTGAGACCGCGAGGATAAGCTTCTCTCCCATGCTGCCGTGTACGATCATAATAAAAATTTTCGTGCGACTGCCACTAGGGGGCGAATTCCGACAGTCGTCGTCTGTCCCGGGCCAGGCTGGTTGTTGAAAATGCATTTGGCATTCTTGCATCTAGGTTCAGAATGTACTACAGAGTCATGGGTCAGCACCCTCAAAATGTCGAAGCCTGTGTGAAAGCGACGTGTGTCCTCCACAATCTCCTGCGGAGGAGCAAAACAACAACGCAATCCCTCTGCACCAATGATGGATGGACCAAACAAGAAGTATCATACAGAATGGGGTTTTCTGAGACCGCGAGGATAAGCTTCTCTCCCATGCTGCCGTGTACGATCATAATAAAAATTTTCGTGCGACTGCCACTAGGGGGCGAATTCCGACAGTCGTGTCCGAATGTCGTGTGCAGTGGAAAGGCGGCTTTACTGTTCACAGACGCTGAGCTGCGTGCGACTTGAATGCGAGCTGAGGTAAGATGTAAGCAGTAGTGATGTGACATTTGAACCGAGGCATCGGAGATTGTGTCGAGAATAAATGGACATGCCAGATGAATCCGTGTATCATTCGATCATTAGTTTTTTTTATTTAATATTGAAAGTAGAAAAATAAGAATTCAGCTTAAATTTTTGTTTTTCGTTCACGGGTGGAAAAATTAATGAACAGCTTGAATATTTGATTTCTACATGTGGGCGAGAATTAAACGCCCCTTTCTGCTGATTGGTCAGCCGAAGATCAAACCGTGCCGTCATCAGTTCTTCTGCAGTATCACGCAGCAGATTAATTTAATAATAATTATTATTAATAATTTATTTAATGAATGTCAGTGTCACTTACCTGATAACTTGAAAATCCTAAAAATATTATTACGGTTAAAATATGTATATATTTAATGTGCCTACAAACAAACAATGGTCTTGATGGGGGAGGAGTCATTTAGGCTGTGCTCAGGGGCAGTGCACATTAGCTATCATTCTAAGTTCATCAACAATGGAGCACGGCTTAAAAAGTAAAAAGCATACAACTTAAGACACAAGGCAATAACACAAGTCAACAGTCTCTGTTGGAATCTGAAATTACAGATTGAAAGGAAGAACTACTCTTTGTCATCCCCTGGGAAGAACAAATGGCAGTTGGTGTAATAAACTGAGTGGCACAGCCTTCAGCACCCTTACCAACAACTCATTTGACTCTCCTGATCTAAGTATGTCAGCCAACAGCACTACTCTCCTAAGGACCTATTCTGGCAATATCCTGGTACAGGTACGTTATTTTAACCGCAATTGGTACAAGGACTAAAATTGACTAGAACATTTTGTTTTGTGTGCAGACAGAAAGAGAGTGCCTGATGGGCATGAAAGATGTCTGAAATGGATGGCCCTTGAGTGAATAAAAGTAGTACAAGAAAATTGGAAATACATGCAAGCAGTTGCTGAATCGTCTGCCAGACAATTGCACAAAGAAGTCAAAGAAAAAAGGAGAATTCTGCCGACTAAGGCAAATTTATTGAGCTTTTGCATCTTATTGGTAAATTTGTTGGTGGAAAAAAAATACTTGACAATCCCCAAAATGCAAAATACACACAACACAATATACTGAACAAGTTAATTGAATTAAATAGGCAAATACGGTGAGAGCGCAAATAAGTATTGGGCTGTTGATGAGATTGGACTGTTTGCCTTAATAGTCGATGAAAGCAAGCATGTCAGCAAAAAAGAGCAGGTGTCTGTGGTAATACGTTATTTGCACAGTGGCTTTGCATTAGGGGAACTCCATCATTTTACTCCAGCCAGTTGATTAGATGCCAAATCGTGCTTGAAAATTATCAAACAGGCATTACGTAAATTCAATACTGACTACTTGCATTGCGCAGTGCTATGATGATGCAGCAGTTATGTCTGCCTCTCACAATGGTGTAGCAGAAAATTTCAGAAAAGATGTACCACAAGCATTGTACATTAACTGCCATGCACACTGAATAAACCTTGTTTTGGTGGACTTTGAAGCTGTGCAGATGCTGTATGTTTTTAACAAAGAATTCATCCACAGGCTGTATCATTTTTTTTTCAAGCTCTGTTCCTCATGATCTCTTCTGGAAAAAAAAACAAAACAAAACAAAAAAAATCTGGACAGCGAGCCATTGCAAGCCCCACTTGAACTAAAAAAAAAACTACCTGAAACAACTCTTATTGACATAATCAGTCAGTCAAAACAGTCAGTGTATTAAGAAAGGGGCAGTCCTTTTGTATTCTAAATAAAGTATTTATTGTACAAAACATGATCAAACAAAGACAGAAATGATGACGTTTTCTTATTTGCATGAAAACCAAACTACTTCATAATTTCTCTACACAACATAAAGAGTGGCTGAGCATGACTAAAATGAGTAGGTAAATCTTCAAAGCAGAGAGTCTGTCAACACTATGTAGAATGGTTTCATTTGGATTTTTTTCACATTTACAAATCACAATTCTTATTTCTCCACATATTGTATGACAAAAACATTGAGAACATTATACAGAAGTTTTGAATTGTACAACTTAGGGTGATGGCTTATGATCTCCATATCATACTTTCCATTCTTTGTGTCCTTAAAGGACCTTAATATAGAGACCCTGTGGCATTTTAGAAGACTTGTACATCATTCAAGTAATAATGTTCTAAAAAAAACAATTACATGCATTTGTATTTTGACCATAAATATAGAGGATTTATCAAATTTGTCAATTTTAATTTCATAGCAAGGTTTCAAACTGTTTTGATGAGGTAGCGTTTTACTTATTTTGTGACCAATTTAGTTTTCAATAGAGATAAATTATTGTGGCCCATATAACCATGTTTCTGCTGTGAGCCTAGTTATGTTCATTGCTAGTAAATACTAAGTTCCAGTCCTTTGTAATCTGCATTCTCATGGTGCATAGCAACTTTTTTCAAGCCACAAACTATACTTGCCAAAACTTAACATTCTAGATAACATCTGATTTGAAAGTCAAGGCTTTATAGAGTTCAGTTTTGTGGATTTTATAGTATTACAAAACAGCAATTTAAAACTTCAGGCATCGATCAGTTTTGAAATTTTAGATATGATTTGTTTTAGATTGGGCCAACAACTGGTTTCTGCTTCAGCAGAAATATTTCAAAGGTATAAAGACAGATATGGTGGATGGACTATACCTTCTCTAGACTCTTTAGACATTATTTAGTTATTAAAATCCATCTACAAGTTATTGTGCTTGAAAAGGTCAAATAGAAATGGAAATAAAAATTCCTCTTGCCATTTACTTCCCATAGTGCAAAATTTATTGTTGGTAAGTAGAGTGCCCAAAATAATCTTTTATACCCTTCAGCACCATCCCACTGCCATCCTTTTTGTCTTTTTCTCTTTTGTGATATATACATATATTACTTTAGTGTAAGAAGGCTCCTCTTTTATCCAACATCATAGTGCTTTTGTTTTCAACAAAGGGACATATTTGAAGAATAGAAAATGATTTCAATTCTACTTCGCCACTCCCCCTCTCCTTTCCTTTGCTTTTTCAGCACTTCCAGAGTTTACTGTACCATTAAAGTTTGGTAAGGGAGAGGGAATGGTATTTGATTAAATACAACTAAAGTTAAATGAAATTACTTTTCTCTAAATTGCAGACAAGTGTTTTATCTACAAAGGATATTGTACTGCTGTGATCCACAGTGACATCTGTTTTTTTTATTCATGTAAATACGTGTGCCAACATAGTGACCTATATGTTACTGTATTCAGTACAGCTAAACACTTATCTGTATTCAGTACAACTGCATATAGCCATGAACATGTTTTATTTTGGTTTACCTTACAACTGATTTATTGATAACAGACTGTTAAGGCAGAGTTTAGGTAAGCAGAGAAGACATTTCTGAAAATAACATGTAAAATTAAAGTTCATGGGAAACATTATTTTTACACAAATGACTATTAATTAACTGTGTGTGGGTGAGATACACTCTTTTCACTTCTTTTTCAATAAATAATTTATTTTTGTAAAAAAAAATTATGATGATTTTGTCGATCACAGATGCTAAAACACATGAATAGAACTACATCATAAATTCATGTGTCTAAAATAAATGGTTATGTTCCTTTTCTCCTTAAAAGTGGTAGAAATAAAAATGTCTTCCTTTCTTTTCCTTTGTCATTTTCATGAGTAAAAAGAGTTTCAAAGTAGTCATGAAAGGGTGCCTAGACTATTTGGAATGTCGCACCATAGTGGAAGCAGCTTTAGTGGAGGGTGCGGGGTGCATTTGTCTCCTGTCATTTCTTTAATGCATAACATTAGCATTGAAGCACAATAAAAATGCATGTAGGAAACCTAGAATAAGTCTTAGTATGCTGGCTTAAACACTTTGGACTCAATGTCAAAATCTTTCTCATAACTGAAAGATGCATATATATGCAAATAATAATTAAAAAATATATAACAATATTATACATTCCTAAAAGATAGATCAACACTAACAACTCCACAAGTGTTTTTTCTTATGTTCTACTATATCTTGCACTACATTTTATATACTATATATATATATATATATATATATACACACATCTTTCATTCTGAAACTGTCCCCTAACCAGCCATAATTCAACAAGTTTCCAGCATCAATTATTTTTTTTCTATTTTCTCTGAATGTGTAATACTGCAAAAAGCAACAAAATCACAGACAATGAGAATATATTTGATGTAGAGCGAGATTTTGGACCTGAATCTCTGAACTACCCAGTGCAATGCATCAAAAATAAACCTAAAAAACCAAGTCTTGTTGTGTGGTGTGGTGTGTTGTGTGTGTGTGTGTGTGTGTATATATATATATATATATATATATATATATATATTATAAGCCAAATATTTGGTAGAACTAAAATTCAGATTCAAATAATGTGAGAAATTAGGATTTATTAGGATCCTGGACCTAAGAGTGTTCTACTGGACTTATGAAAGAAACAACAAATGTGTTTTTGTTCTATGTACATTATGTAGTATTCTTTCCAAGGAATGTAAGGAAAATATAAGGAAATTGCAGAGACTTGCAGGGACTTGCATCCCTAACACCCTCCTTCCATCACTTCCCCTTAGCTCAACCAAAACACATAATTCTATGAACAGCCACAACGGTCCACCACCATTCCTGGGATTTTGCCATGGATTATCTGCTGTTTATCATTGAAGTACAGCATGTTTATCGGCGACATCTTTGTGGGTGTGCAGCATGGCCCTGCTGAGCCTCTAGGATTGGCATGCTGAACCAGATGAGTATGTGGGTACTTCTGCATGAACATGTACTCACACTGGCCTGAACAGTAGTTTGCCTTGTAACGTTTGGGTGCAATGATCCAGTCCCAGCCAAAAGCTTCAAAGTCCACTGTGAGCGGGTAGCGACAACAGCGGGATTCTGTGGAGTGCTCATCACAGTCAAGACCCAGATTTCTCCGTGAGCGCTTGGTTGTTTCAAGAACCTTGACCTCCAGGAACGGCTGCTGGAAATTACAGGAGGAAGAAGACATACAGAGATGGGTCAAGCACCCTCTCTCTATAACAGCAGTCTCAAATTCATCTGAAGTGACATAAAGCTAAAAATTTTAACCTTTGGTTTAGTACAATGATTATTGTTTCCACTATAGCAGTATTTTTGGTCTAACAGGTCTAAGGGTCCTTACCAGTCCTTCCTCTCCAGGCCGCAGAGACGTCACAGCCAGGTCATTGCCACTCTCATCATAGGCATTTATATCAATGCCCCAGTTTGTGTGTGGCTGCTTGAACCAGTTCTGCAACACATGCTTGAAATCAATGCTCTGCCAATGACCCGCTTGCGAACTGAGCTCTATTTTGAGTGACCGGATACGGATGTGTCGGCTTCCTTGCTCAGTGATAGGTTTAAGGCGAAGGATCTGCAAGTAAACAGTGGAAGTTTGCTGTAGTGGCCGCAGATAAACCCACAGCTGCGCTTTCAGGACCTTGGTAAACATCAGTTTTGGACTGAACTTGAAGAAACAACAGCTGGGTTTCCCATCCACCTGCACCAGAGGTTCAGCTGAAGGAAACAAAATAAAATGCTATTATTCACTGAAATTGGATTTAAAATTGTCAAATAGTATGACAGTATGATGAAGTAAAACAATATAAAGATGCTGCCGACCAAAAATTTTTACATTTTACTGTACTGGAATGGTATGAAACTTGGTGCCAATGGTCGTACTTGCAATATGAACGTACAAAAAAATATGACTGGAAAGGAATAAATGGTCCTAAAAAATAGTCATACTTCTATTCTTAGTGGTCTAAAATGACCTCCATAGGAAAGGAATGAGAAATACAAAAAGAAAAGAATGTAATAAAATATACAGCCTTTTAACGACATGCATATTAACTACTGTTACTGTAAAAAAATAGCATTTCAAAAAAATTAAATAAATAATTCAGCCACCAAACAGTGTAAAAGACAGACAAAGAGAGAGAGAGAGATCAAAGTCTCAGTTGGAGACTGCTTACCAGTAAGTTACCAGACTCTTTGATATTCTCTATATACATCCAAACATAATACCTAAATAAAAGTAAGTAATTACATATGAAAACATGGTAATGCATGTTATACTGGCTACTGGTTATGCTATCAGTGACATAGCACTGAAATGTGTCTTACTCATAATGCAGAAAATGAAAACAGAATAAAATGTTTTTTCTAATATATGAAATGTGTCTTACACAATGCATATAATGAAAACAGAATAAAACTTTTTGGTTACACTTTACTTGAAGGGGTGTGCATAAGACTGACATGACACCTTCATAATCATGACATGACACCTACATAATCATGACATGACATGTCATGAATATGTTATGCACACCCCTTCAAGTAAAGTGTTACCAACTTTTTTCTAATATGTGCATTATTTTACATATAAATAAAGGGTGCATAATTAAGAGGTGAATATTGTTTAGTGCCACGATTTGATTTGTAATGTCTTACACATAATGCATAAAATGAAAACAGAATAAAACTTTTTTTTCCTTCTAATATATGCATTATTTTACATATAAATAAAGGGTGAATAATTAAGAGGTGAATATTGTTTATTGCCATGATTTCCTCTAAAAATACAAAATTACAAGAGGATTACAATACAAGAGGATTAGCCTATGTGTCACGTATCCGGTCCATGAACTTCCGTCTGCTAGCCATCAGAGGTCACCCTTTCCATTTCATTGACTCTCGCACTACACACTGTTGCATATCACCCCGGACTACATATCCCATCATCCACTGCACTGATGACATACACAAAGTTGATTGCACACAGCACTGATTGCACACAGCTGTAATCAATCACACATCCCCTATTTAACACTCACTCTGATCCCTTCCCACTGCTGAGTATTGTTTACCGTATATCACTCCCCTAGTGATAGCTACACTACGGAGCGTATCTTGATCTTCGCCTGTGTCTCTCGGATTCCTCCTCTTGTCTTGCCCTATTTTGATACTGGTTGCCCCTGCCTGGACCTTGCCTTGTACCTGGACTTATCCCTTGAGTCTCGCCCCTTTGATTCTGTTTGCCGATCGTTGACCTCCGCTAGCCTTAGGTTTCTTCTTGTGTCTTGCCCGCCATATACCGGTCTGCCATTATCTGACCCATGCCTATTCTATGACCACGTCTCCGTCTTCTGCTAATAAATAGCTTGCACATGGATCCGCATGTCTCAAGTCTTGTCAGCCCCGTAACACTATGTCAGTCACTTGAACGTGCACACTTCCTGCACACTTGACAGCTGGTGGCGCTAAGATGTGAATGCATCTCAATTTAATATAAATCAAACAATGCACTTAATTTTCTTATTAATCCCTCAACATGGCAAATCTTTTCACAGTTTAGCATTTTCAGTGTCTTGGCAAGTAGACAAAGTTTGGTGTGATAAACCTGAAACCCTGTTATACACCCTGTAATAATAGGGGGAGCGGTAAACTCAAAAATGAGTCTACTCCTCAAGATTACTGTTATAAACATGAGCTGCATCCAAAAGGTGAAGGGGGAGGTGTTGCTACAATTTATAGTAATATTTTCAGTATTTCTCAGAGGTCTGGTTTCAAGTATAATTTGTTTGAAATTATGGTAATGGTATATGGCAGGTGTGCCCAAGCTCGGTCCTGGAGGGCCGGTGTCCTGCAGAGTTTAGCTCCAACCCCAATTAAACACACCTGAACCAACTAATCAAGCTCTTACTAGATATACTAGAAACTTTGTAGCAGGTGTGTTGAGGCAAGTTGGAGCTAAACTCTGCAGGACACCGGCCCCTCCAGGACCGAGTTTGGGCATCCCTGGTATATGGTATACAAGTGTTAATGTGTCGTTTGTACTGGCTACTGTATACAGGCCACCAGGGAACCATACAGACTTTATCAAAGAATTTGAGGATTTTCTATCTTCTCTGCTGGCTGCAGATAAAGTCTTAATTGTTGGTGATTTTAATATCCATATTGATAATGAAAAAGATGCATTAGGATCAGTGTTTATAGACATTCTGAACTCCATTGGGGTCAGTCAACATGTGTCAGGGCCTACTCATCGTTGTAATCACACTTTAGATTTAATACTGTCACATGGAATTGATTTTAATGGCATTGAAATTCTGCAGCAGAGTGATGATATCTTGGATATCATCTAGTCTTGTGTATACTCCATATAGCTAAAGCTGCAATTTCAACTCCTTGTTACAAATATGGTAGAACCATCACAAAAGACTGCTTTGTAAATAATCTCCCTGACGTGTCTCAATTCCTCAGCAAATCCTATAGCTCAGAAAAAACTTGATGTTGTAACAGAAACTATGGGCTCTCTCTTTTCTAACACTTTAGATACAAAAGATTAAGGAAAAGAGTCAGACACCATGGTATAACAAGCAAACTCACACCTTAAAGAGAGCAGTCTGGTAAATGGAGCGCAGCTGGACGATAACAAAAATAGGTATTTCATATTGCAGGGAAAGGAAAGTACTTCTACTTATAGAAAAGCTCTAAAAACTGTTAAATCTGCTTACTTTTCGTCTCTTTTATAAGAAAACAAACACAACCCCAGGCATTTATTCAATACAGTGAAAATATTAACAAAAAATAAAGCATCAACAGACGCAGACATTTCCCAATAGCACAGCAGTAATGGCTTTATGAACTTCTTTACTTCCAGGATCAATACTATTACAGAGAAAATTCTGGCAATGCAGCCATCAGCTGTAGATTATCCACTATAGATCCCCTGAGGAACAATTCCATTCATTCTCTGCAATAGGAAAGGAAGAATTGTATAAACATGTCAAATCATCAAAACCTATAACATATATGTTAGACCCTATTCTATCTAAGCTACTAAAAGAGGTGCTTCCAGAAGTTATAGATCCTCTTCTGAATATTATTAATTTGTCAATGTCATTAGGATATGTTCACAAAACCTTCAAATTGGCTGTTATTAAGCCTCTCATTTAAAAAAAACACATTTCGATCCTAGAGAATTAGTTAATTACAGACCAATCTCAAATCTCCCTTTTCTGTCAAAAATACTAGAAACGGCAGTATCCTCTCAGCTATGTTCCTTCTTAGAGATAAATGTTATCTGTGAGGAATTCCAGTCAGGATTTAGAACGTATCATAGTACCGAGACTGCTCTCATCAGAGTTACAAATGCCCTGCTCTTATCATTCGATTCTCTGTTAGTGCTACTGGATCTTAGCGCTGTGTTTGACACTATCGACCACAACATTCTTTTGAGTAGACTACAAAATTATGTTGGCATTGGTGGAAATGCATTTGCGTGGTTCAAATCTTACTTATCTGACCATCATCAATTTGTAGCAGTGAATGAAGAGGTATCATATTGATTGCAAGTACAGCATGGAGTACCACAAGGCTCAGTACTTGGACCGCTGCTTTTCACAGTTTTCATGTTACCTTTGGGAAATATCATCAAGAAACATGGGGCCTCATTTATAAAATGAGTGTACGCACAGATTTGATCTTAGAGCGCATGTACGCTAAAATCCACGGCAACGTTCATATTTATAAAAACGTCTTTGACGTGGAAAAGTACTTACCGCCACATCAGGGTCTGAACAGGCGTACACACTTTTCCTTGTGGCAAAGTCGGAGTACTGCAGCTATTTGAACATCTCAGCTGCAATAATAATAAAAGTATGTGCAGGCACCGAATTCATCATAAACAACAAAGATGCAGAGTTTAAGAGATTAAGAGATTAATTGTGCAGTGTAGTCAGATTTATTAATGGGAGTTTTTGCGAAGATTAAACTGACCTTTTTAGTAGCCTAATGTTGAGAGTTCTTTACTCGCTTTCTGAACACAGTTTATTACATGTTTGTTTTTTTACTATTTTATTTTACAAGAGAACTTGCGAAGTCTTCATTTACTACTAATGCATAAAATAGAAAAAAATCCATAAACACATCTCCCACTGTTTTGTCTGTGTAGCCTGTAAGAATAGGCCTATTTTTTTTTACTATTTTATTTTACAAGAGAACTTGCGAAGTCTTCATTTACTACTAATGCATAAAATCGAAAAAAAATCCATAAACACATCTCCCACTGTTTTGTCTGTGTAGCCTGTAAGAATAGGCCTATGTCGTGCAATAACGGTTTTAATATAACCTATTATATTCAGTAACATTGTTAACTGTTTATTTATAACATCTGCTGCTTTGCTTCTGTGAAAATGAACAGAGACATCAGCCTTAAACTTTGTTTTTGGCATTTACATCAGTTATATTTGTATAAATTACACTATATATTTTTGTGTCAGTACATAATGGCACATTTGAACAGCATTAGTAAACTGTGTAAATATAAAGAAATGCCAAATCACATGCAGGTTTTTTCAGACCGGAGACCATAATCATGTAATAATTTATTTTATTATGATATGAAAGTCCAATTTTTCTTTCAATAATGTTTTTTAAAAGTTTAGCAAGAATTTCGTGATACTAAACTTTTTATTAGTTGTCATAGCAAGTGATTTTAAAAGTAGGATTGCTCACTTTTTATAAGATGACTGAATTTTACTTGAATTCGTAGTTTATTCTTACTTTTGGAAACCTAATGGTTTTATAATTACTATTATTTCTGTTGTTTCTAGAAGTAGTAATTTTGATAATAGTCAATAGAAAAAATATAACATTAGCATAGCTAAATTCTGAATTAATTATTGGACCAAAATCATCCGCATTTAATAACCCAAAACACTGTCTAACACTTGATGGCTGCTCTGTTAATTCTTCAATATCAGTTAGGAGCCTAGGTGTGCTATTTGATAGAAATCTTTCCTTTAAAAGCCACATAGCATTTGTAAAACTGCATTTTTCCATTCCAAAAAGATATCTAAATTACGATCTATGCTCTTAATGTCAAATGCAGAAACATTAACCTCAAGGTCATTATTGTAATGCTTTATTGGGTGGCTGCTACAAACAAACAAACTCCAGCTGGTCAAAAATGCAGCAGCTAGAGTTCTTACTAGAACCAGGAAGTGACCATATTAGCCCGGTTCTGTCAACTCTGCACTGACTCCCTATTGAACATAGTATACATTTGAAAATCTTGCTAATTACTTATAAAACCCTAAATGGTTTAGCTCCAGAATACGTGAACAAGCTCATATCGCATTATAGTCCTTCATGTCCGCTGCGATCTCAAAACGTTCGCCATTTGATAATACCTAGAAAATCAAAATCAATTACGCTAATATTAGTCTCCTTCAATCTTATTTAGAGGACACCAAAGCCACCAAGATCCAGTCCGTATCCAGATCAGATGGTGGATCAGCAATAATTGGGGCTGGACAATAATTCAATATCAATATATATATGTAATTTTTTTCAATAACGGTGATATGATTTTTAAACACATTTCCAATATTTCGATATACATTACCAGTTTTATCACTCTAAAAGTGCCTCCTGCTGGCAAAGAATGAGTTTTCATTTTAAATAAGCCCCCGTAAATGGCGCATCATGCACGTGAGGTTATCTGACGGAGAGACGCAAAGCAGTTTAAAGCAGAGTCCTGCACGGGTCCTGTTAGGTAAACCTGCATCCGCAGTAGCTACACAACAGAACACACGACCCGTTATCCGACAGCAGCCAGCACCAATTTAATTCTGTACCCGACCCGCAACCTGAACCGCACCCGCATTAATAGTATAAACATAGGCTTTACCCCTTCAAACTTTAACTAAAATGTCACTGTTTCTGTCACTGCAACTTCCCAAACAGGCGAACACACACACAAATGAAATATGTTGAGCCCATCTGTCTGCCTGATGAAAAATTTGCATTTTAAAACATGTTCATATTTTAGAGAATGTAATTAATATTTGCATTATTAATTATCTATCTCATCCCCCACCACTACCCACACCCACAGAATGTATTTTTTTATTACCTGACCCACCCGACCGGTGGAAGACCACAGCGCCTGTTGTACAGTAATAGCAAATTAAGTGCAAATTGTACACTTGTTATTGCTGTGCATTGTTGGATTGAATGAGTGCACTCAATAATGTCCACTAAGGTTTCGGACACCACTAAAAATCGATGCCTTTCAAAAAGTCCCCTATTTATGGGTTTAGGGCAGGGATCCTCAAATCTGGCCCACGAGATCCACTTTCCTGCAGAGTTTAGCTCTAACCCTAATCAAACACACCTGAGCATACTAATCAGTGTCTTCAGGATCATTAGAAAATCACAGGTAGGTGAGTTTGATCAGGGTTGGAGCTAAACTCTGCAGTGCATTGGCCCTCCAGGGCAAGATTTGAGGAATCCTGGTATAGGGGGAAGATTTCAGACACAGGACGTGTAAATATAAGGGTGAATTCAAAGCCTATTTTAAGTGATGCACTTCCTGCTGCCAATTGGTTTCCCTGTTTCTGAAAAACACCTCGCTTGAGGATACATTTGCCTGACATTCAAATTAAATGACACCCTTTCTGGATTTTTTTTTTTTTAAAGGAGTTGTGATAGAGTAAAACAATAAATAAAGCTCTGTATAATGATGATAACAACAGTAATCCCAGGCAGACCCGATCACGGTGAGACCAGATTACGTGTTGCCCATAAACTGTCAGAAAAAACAATGTGCAAAAAAATTACCTTTAGGGGTACAACAGCTTGTCACTGGGGCAGTGCCCTCAAAGGGATAACTTTGTACCTGACATGTCAATGGCTGCAGCAATTCAAGATTGTCCTGTTATGATTATCTGAGTCAGGGGAGTGAATTTCAAGGGGGAGGGAGGATTTCTATATTTTATCCATTCAATAGCCTATGAAAGCAATCCGAGTTCCGCACATAAACGTAGCGCAAAATATATTAATAAAAACGTAGCGGAATATTTGTGTCTATGGTTAGCTTCGCAATGTTGGCTTTTGTGATTGGACATAATATGCCAATGGAAATGCTTCTCTATCCAATAGGGTCTTACCTCTGTACACCGGTGTGCATATGTGCATGTCCTGCTCCTCAAAGAAGAGATCATGACAGCAGACTTATTCAGGTAAGGATGAACTATGATTTTTGCCGAAAATCTGAACATCTTAATTAAAAATCTGCAATAACAGAAAATTTCAGGTTTTGATGTAAACTAACCCTAACAATGTCGTCTAGCCCGAAAAGCGCTCGAATTTCTTTAATAGTATCATAACCTACCAGTGGCAGACTGGCCATCTGGAGCACCGGGAGTTGCGTTTTTCCCGGGATTCTCGTGTATTTTACCATTCTATCCCACTATCCTCCCGTTTAAATATTTTTCCCGTATTTCTCCCGTATTTTTAATCTTTCTATAAAAAAATCCCACTGGGCGTATTTTATATGTTTGCTACATTCGCCACCCATAATTTGTATCGCCCAAACCTCACTATATGAATAATCACGTCAACAAATTCCAAGGTTGCCCAGTTGCCAGATCTTGTATGAAACGCATACAATCGACACATACAAATTTCAACCCATTTGTCCCCTCAACATGGCAGCCTACAACAGTGATGAGTAGGCCTACCGCACAGGAAGGAAAGGATCACTGGTAGAAATGGGACAGGAGGAGAAGACTCAGGTGGTGCTCCGGTAAAAAAAACAAATATACATGCAAATTGAGATATAGCTTACACTTCAAATGGCTATGGTTTAATTGATTAAATAGGAGCGCTGCAAGTTGCAAAATCAGGTGCTGCGCTGCTTTGTTTACTGCGGGAAATGGCTATATTCCTGGTTTAAATTAATATAATAATAATATAATAATTGATACCTTTGATACCCCCCCCCCCAAATTCAATCCAAAATGAATTGTAGTAAATGTACGTATATCCTTCCATCGGCCAAGATGAGAAAATTCAGCAATATTTGCCAACCGTTTACGAAAAAAAAAAAGTTAAACGACAGACATTAATTAAAAAAATTAGCCAATCAGCATCGAGTGTTCACTTTCAGTGCTGAGGAGTGTTGAGAAAAGAAACCTTGCAAGGGAGGCTAGCCTCCCCTCTGATGTATCAACCAATCATCATAGAGACGTAAATTACATGATATTAGTTTGAACGTCTCCCGCTGTGCTAATAATGTACGAAGTACTTATGATGAGTAGCTATATTGAATAGGCTATTTGATCGCCAACAGATTTACCAAGCTTCAAACCGTAACGTTATATATACTAATTAAAAATAAAGGGAGAACACGCCTAAACTGGATATAGGCTACAGCAGTCGGCTTAATTAAATGGCACAACAGGCAGCTCTCTTTTAACACAGACTTTTAAGAAGGGATGGATGTTTGCTTCAAGTGATAGGCCAGGTAATTGAAATTATTTTATCTTGATGTGTGTCGTTTTCTTTACATTTTCTGACTAAAACCAACCAAAAAGCCATTTTAAAGTGGTTATAAGCAAATAATAATAATAATCGGCAGAGATCCACAGACCAATACAATTAGTGTGCCGCCTCTATTTTACAACCCACGAGCCGCCACTGCAAATTACTACTGGCCTTTTCAAATTTCTCAGATTTTAATGCCATTTACATTATTCGTCACAATGTACATATTAGCAGTTTGCAGCAGACATGAGAATGTTCGCATAGAAGACAGCTATTTTAAATGGTAACATTATATATTTTACAGTAATGTTTACTGAGTTTTTCATCGTCAAAATAATTTGTATACTCTTTTCCACAATTTGAGCTCTATTCCTTAAAATGATAGAAGGATCACCAGTAGAAAGGCACCATAAAAACTTTCTGCACTATTCAAGTCTTCTAGACCAGTGTTTCCCAACCGGGGTGCCGTCTGTCGAGAGCAGGGGTGCCGTGTAAAAAATCATTTTTTAATATTTTTAAATTGCTAAAATGTTCAAAAAAGCATCTATTATATAATAACCATTTCTGATGTCGCCAATAATTAGAGATGCAGGTTTCTAAAATTGGTCTCTTCATTAGAAATTATTAGCCTACTGATTTGAATAATATAAAAAATATCTGTATGACATTATATTCTGCAGTTCTTCCCTGTTGTACCGAATATCTATACTTTTCAAATTATCATATCGAAGTTAGAAATTCAAATATTGTGACAATTTATTTTGTAGGGTGCCGCAAGTTTATTAAAATTTCCAAAGGGTGCCGCGACTAAAAAAAAGGTTGGGAAACATTGTTCTAGACCAGGGGTGCCCAACCCTGCTCCTGGCGATCGACTGTCCTGCAAAGTTCCGCTCCAACCCTAATCAAACACACCTGATGCAACTAATTAGGGTCTTCAGCATCACTTAAAAATTAAAGGCAGGTGTCTTTGATTAGGGTTGGAGCTAAACTTTGCAGGACAGTCGATCGCCAGGAGCAGGGTTGGGCACCCCTGTTCTAGACGATACCAGAGCATTGAGTCATATGGACTGATAATATTGGCATTTGACTGATATTAAACTGTCCCTTGTAAAAATTCTTTAAAATTCTTTACTATTTGCCATATACACCAGGAAAGACCAATTATAATGTAAAGAATGCCAGTCATTTATGGTATGGTGCAGTGTGTTGAGGACCGGGTTTGGTGGACTGCTCTGTGCCAAAAAGTCCGGGGCCACTTTTTGGCCCCAGTCAGCCCCTGTAATCTACCACACTTCCACAAGCAAGCATATCTGAATTGTTTTAAAATGTAGACAAGAACACACTGTGTTGTTTATGTGTCTTATTCTGCCTTGATGTATCCAACTCCTAGATTTTATAATGTAATGGAGCAGGATAGGGGCCGTCTACAAAGTACAAAATTAAGAGAATAAACATTCAACTGTTTTACATCCAAATGCTTAGCTGTTGAAAAAATCTAACAAATTGTACACACAAGGCCTTGAAATGCACACACACAAACACAGAACTCTCATTTGCTAAACAACACAAAACATGTTAGATATTGTAAAAAATAAAAATATTAGTAATAATAATAATATTAATTAAGAATTATTAAGAGTTATTAAGAATTATAATATTTAGATTTTGAAAAAAAAAAACATATATTTGGCATTCAATGCCAAACTCTAAGAGTGTGTCCTGTTACTATATCCTAAATTAAATGATTTCAGTTTTAATATCATAAGTGATAAAGGCTAAATGATAATGAGATTTTAATGTTATAAATAAAATACATATAGACTTGTATCCCAAATTAAAAGTATGTGTCTTGTTACTGGTTTCTAGTACAGCATTTTGATGGTGGTTTTGCCCAGAAGCATAATAGAAGACATACTATTGAAAATGAAACCAATTCATAAATAATTTTAAAATGAATACAATCTTCTATCTGAACTTCAAAGGCTGTTACAGATTCTTGTTACAGATTTCTCGAAGAACATTTTCCAGTTGTTTTCATATTCATATTGTTTTCATAGATATTGCAGTTCAAATTCAAACCTTTAATAAATTCATTTAAAATGCATACATTTTTCCATCCCAACTTCAAAAAGTGTCTTGTTACTTTAGTCTAAATGAACATTTCCATGCAGGCTTTACTCTCATTTGTAATTCAAGATACATGCTATTGAATTAAATTCAAATCTGCTAATAAATTAATTTAAATGCATGCATTTTATAAAAATGATAACTTTACTATTGACACATAACTAGAACAAAACACATGACATTGAAGTTCAACTATTAAGAAAAAAAACCTTCCTTTTTTTTTTTTTGTCCCTTGTCGGAAAAACCCTGCAGGTCCCGCAAGCTATTTGGTTTTCCAACATTTTTTGCATATTTGAACCATTTCCAGCAGTGACTATGATTTTGAGATCCATCTTTTCACACTGATGACAGTAGTGCGTTTAGGCACCCCACAAACCACACAATTTCTACTGAGGGGGTTCAAACATTCACTGATGTTGCGGAAGGAAACACGATGCATTAAACTATGATGCATAAAAACTTTTTGAAATTGAAGATCAGGGTAAATTGTACTAATTTTGTCTTCTGGGAAACATATAAGTATATTCTGAAGCTTCTGACAAAATTCAATTATTATTTTATATTGTGGACTTTATGTAAACACATTTCATGCAAAATATCTTACTCAGGACAGTACTTAAAAATAACATGCATTTTGAGTGATCCCTCTTATTTTGGTAAAATAATGAACATTTTAGAGATTCTGCAAGTGTTGTGTAAACTTTTGACCACAACTGTATATTTTTATAGAACTATAAGCCCGAATAAACCCTAGTAGTGGGGTCAGTTGGGCCCTTTGTACAATTTTGTGCTATGACAGCTAGCAAATGTTTATATTTATCTCTTTTTTTCTACTGTTATTTAGAATCACCTTTTTTTATGTTACCATCCAAAATAAAAAATGTGAATAATAATACATTAAATATGAATTTAAAAAAGTAAAGTTATTTTTTAATAATTCAGTCTTTTTTTCACGGCCTTCAGTTGCAGTCATCTGTCTGTAATAGGGCTGTGCGATATTGAAGAAAAATGCGATATGCGATACCTTGTAAAAAAAAATGCGATATTCGATATGCGATACGATATTGCTTAAAGTGTGTAAAATCAATTTAAATTATATTTTAAAATATTTAAAAATGAAAATCATATAACCAATTTGTTTCACATTCTTTCTTGGAAAATAAATAATCCCTATAACTTCTGAAAGTGACCAGCAGTGTTTTAGCATTATTTAAAAAGTAATGTCACAAATCAGAAAATATAATTTAACATCAATGTGAACATACAAACAAAAAAATGTATGACATTTTATATCATTGTAACTTTGCTTTCCACACACTAAGTACTTCTTCATATACCACAGCAAAAACTAGTGTGAGAACGTTCAAACATGATTAAAGGCAAGTGAACAGTCAGTAAAAAAAAAAGAAAGAAAAAGAAATACACAATTTACAAGCATAGATAAAATAAACAGTAGTACTCAGGTACAGAAATGTAATAATTAAGTGTAAAATAACACTGCATAGTGTTCACTGTATGAATTCAATTTAGATTAATCTTTGTTATAGCTGTTTTGTTAACATTAGTGACATATTCAGCAGCACGACTTTATAAGCTGCTGTCCCTTTAAATCCGACTGCACGGATCCAGTATAATGATGCACAACCGATTTCTTTCTCAGCTGTTTACATTCATTTAAAACATAACCGACTGCGTTTACGTGAATGATCGTTGAGGCGGGTACTATTGACATAATTCTGTGTGTATGTGTCTGTTCAAACATGAGGAGATGCGAAAGACGAATCAACTCGGTGTGCGCGCGCTTTGCACGTGTGCGGCAGAACTGAAGAGATGCTGTGCGAGATGCGGCTTGTGCGCGCGCTTCATGTGTGAGTCAGACAGCAAGACGAGACGGCAAAGAGTTGTTTTCTGCAACTTATTGCACTTAAAGGGATAGTTCCCCCAAAAATGAAAATGTTATGTTTATCTGCTTAGCGCGCACGGCATCCGATGCATGAGGTGTGTACGCTTCCTGGCGTAGTTTACGTTAATGGGTGTGTTGATATCCAGCCGAAGAGCAATCAACCATAACTTCAGGCGAGCAGGCTCAGAAGTTGGGAATACTTGGAAAGTCACCACTCCCGAATGAGTTTGCGCAAGAGAATGTAATCTTTTAGTTTTAAGTCGGTTTGAACAATCCGGATAAGCGCAAGTAAGTACCA
>NW_015507118.1:168544-204638 GCF_001515645.1 Sinocyclocheilus grahami
CATTGCCATGCATTATACGACTGATAGACTCCAACGGCTGGACTTAAAAATCATAATTTGTGTTCTACTGAAGAAACAAAGTCACCTACATCTTGGATGCCCTGGGGGTAAGCAGAGAAACATAAAATTTTCATTTTTGGGTGAACTATCCCTTTAACTCTTTTTAACATCAAGCAATTCTCTGCTATATGCGTTGAACTAAAACTATGACCTTTTGCAACGTTTTGATTTAAGTAGCCTATTATTAAAATGAAAATGATATCGCACGCCATCACGATAAGCATATTGCGATATTTACATTTGCGATATTTCGATAATTTCGATATATCGTGCAGCCGTAGTCTGTAGCATTATTCTTTTTTTAATGGATTGAATACAGTTGTTTCCTGTTTAAATATTTTCTGTATTTATATGACATTTTAATGATTGAACATGATTTTTACAATTTAAATACCATCTGTAATGTGACGGATATAATGTTATTTTATAACAATGTTAATTGAACAGTATTAGTGTTTGAACATATTTTATGTCACTGAAATAACGTGGAATCACCCATTTTTCTCAAAAGTACAGTAATTTATGTTTAAAAGAAGCTAGAATGAGATACTCTTTTAAGAGTGCAAGACTGTACTTTTTAGGTGGTGGTGGTGGTAATGCATATTTGGAATGGAATTGATATCACACTGCTTTATATGTGTACGTATGTGTGTCTATAGCTACATTGTAATTTATATTGTTCCATACTCATATGCTTCAATAAACTAATGTACTATATGCCAATGAACTAATTTTCTCTGTTTTTCTCTTTTAAATTAGCATTTCATATATAAAACAAAACAAAACAAAAACCATTAAAGTGTTTTTAAAGAAACAAAATGGACCCTTTGAAAATTAGAAAATTGTATTTATTTATAAATAATTGATGCATCAATCAATTTAATTTGCATTTCAAATTCAATTGCATGTGTTTTCTTATAATTCTATGACTAAAACCAACATTAAAATATTCTTCTAGAAACCAGTAACAAGACACAGCCTTTGAAGTTGTGATCGAAAACGTCTCCAGGTTACGTATGTAACCGTGGTTCCCTGAAGGGAACGAGACGCTGTGTCAAACTGCTTTGGGAACATGACCACATTCTGAAGCACGTATGAAATCAGTCCAATAGTGAAGCGAGATGTCACGAGTGGGGTGAAGTGAGGAACCAGGAAGTATAAAAGCGCATCTGACAAACGCACATGTTAGCTTCTGCAGAAGCGAGTGCCTGCAGGGATGCAGGGAGTATGGCAGAAAGACGCAGCGTATGACCGGCAGGGAATGACTGACCTGACTGCTCTAGCACCCTCACTTGAGGGGACGAGCTTTCCCGTGCCGTACCGTTGCCGGGCGGCAGCTGGGAAATTCACTCGTCGTAGGTCACTGAGGCCAGGGGTATCAGTGAAACTCCCTGAGGGCACTGAGGAGGATCAGGCACCGTATACCGAGGTGTGTACCTCTCCTCCCCAGGGTGGGCTGCCCTCGGGGTCCTGACGATGGGATTGTCAGAACCGCTTGGCCAAGGTCCTCTTTGAAAGAATAATGGTCCTCAGATCCACTTTCTGTTTAGGAGGACACCGACCGAGAGCGCTGCCCCACCCCTTGCTCTTTCTGCAGTCCAGCAATCCCAAAGACCTGGGAACGGCGAGGGAGGAAGCGCTGGAATGCAGCCTCCTGTTCTTCGCCTCCTGACACCTTTTGACGACAGTACAGGTGCATCTCAATAAATTAGAATGTCGTGGAAAAGTTCATTTATTTCAGTAATTCAACTCAAATTGTGAAACTCGTGTATTAAATAAATTCAGTTCGATATTTAATTTGGCTACAGCATGAGTCACAACTTCCACAAGCTCCTCATATGCGAGGGATTGTGGTGTAAAGTCCACAGTCTCCTCTGTGTCAGCGCTCATCACGTCAACCTCCTCAGAGCAAAACAGATTAAGCATCTGGCTCTCTCTCCGCGGGGAAGAAACCGCAAGGCGGGCTTCAGAGTCGTAGATCTAGCGGGTAAGGACAGAGATAAGGATGAGCCCGTCCCTTATCCCTACGCTTAATCCACTTGCCATCCCCACGATAACAGCCGCTGTGCCTTGGCAACAGCGGGGCCGGACCTAGCGGGATCTCAAATCTGGCCGCTTTCATCGAAGACAGCCAGGCGGGAGCGGAGCACACAGAGCGGGAGAAGCTCACAATCATGACAGTCAGCCCCCTCGAGAGCTGAACGTGCATGCTCCACTCCAAAACAGACAACGCACAACTCGACTTGAAATGCCATCCGCTTGCCACCGATTTCGCCATTGATTTTGGCATTTTTGCTTTCTTTTACTTCTTATTATTTGAATGAGTGCTTTGCTTTCACATACACACACACACACATACACAGACGCGCTCGCTGAACAGCAGAAGCAAACATGTGATAACACGGATGTACTTTTATACTTCCTGGTTGCTCACTTCACCCCGCTTGTGATGTCTCGCTTCTCTATTGGACTGATTTCATACATGCTTCAGAATGTGGTCTTGCTTTGGGTGTTCCCAAAGTGTTTTGACGCAGCTCGAGTTCCTGAAGGGGAACGGCATGCATTTGAAATGAATTTATTAACAAATTTGAATTTAATTCAATAGCATGTTTTTGTTTATTGTGGAGACGTGCTGAAATGGCGTTTGGTCTCGTACTGTATCGCGTACCTTGTCAGTGTCGTGCACTTTGCTTGGCCATTTGTTGGGATAAACAGGAAAGTGTGTTCAAGCGCCAGCAAAACAGTTTAAAGAAATAGTCTTTGTGAGAAGCAGTCAATCAGCAGAAGTTAAAAGCAGCTTGTAAATTTATTTATTTCTTGTCTCAGTGTTTAGCGCAGTTGTCGTTGCTAGGAAACGCTTGTTTTGTTTACTGTGGAGACGTGCTGAAATGGCGTTTGGTCTCGTACTGTATCGCGTACCTTGTCAGTGTCGTGCGCTTTGCTTGGCCATTTGTTGGGATAAACAGGAAAGTGTGTTCAAGCGCCAGCAAAACAGTGTAAAGAAATAGTCTTTGTGCGAAGCAGTCAATCAGCAGAAGTTAAAAGAAGCTTGTAAGTGTATTTATTTCTTGTCTCAGTGTTTAGCGCAGTTGTCGTTGCTAGGAAACGCTTGTTTTGTTTACTGTGGAGACGTGCTGAAATGGCGTTTGTTCTCGTACTGTATCGCGGACCTTGTCAGTGTAGTGCGCTTTGCTTGGCCATTTGTTGAGATAAACAGGAAAGTGTGTCCAGCTGAATTCAATTTGTGTTTTGTTAAACTAATTAAAAAGAAGCTTAGTTTACCGTGGAAGCGGTCGCGGCTGCCGTCATGTGAAGACCGAAGAGTGTAAAGACCATTGACTCTACCGTGCGACTCCACCGGGCAGGGACACAGGCAAAGGACATAAGTATCGCTTTTTATCTCTCCTCTTTCCACTTCTGTTTCAGTTTTTTATAATCTATTTCTTACTATGTGTCAGTAAGTTGTTGTTATTTTAGCATGTGTGTTTGCTTCAGTGTTATTTTTTTAGGAATACTGATGAACTAAAGTACTTTGATTTGTATTAGTTATCTATTTTAGTTTTAGTTACAGTTGTAGTAATGTTGCCATTTTATTAGTTTTTTTTAATTATGTCTATATAAGCTTTTTATTAAGTTTTACTTTTATTTATTTTGAGTTATTTCAGTACTTCAACATACAAAATGGAAATGAAATAAAATACATATATGTACATGTATATGTGTGTGGCTGTACATACACATATGTAGGTTTTTTTTCTGGTGTTTGGCTTAGTGTTATGTTAGAATCATTATTATACTCATACCTTTTTGTTCTTTTAATATTTTTTTATTGTTTTTAGCTTTATTTTTATTTTATTTTTTGCATTTAAATATTTTAGTTTTGAAATGTTGTTGTATGCATTTGTCATTTTTATTTAATTTATTTAATTTTCTTAAATGTGTGTGTATATATATAATATTTATAGAGTTTTAGCTTAGTTTTAATTTTACTTTTTCTTAAATGTGTGTATATATATAATATTTATAGAGTTTTAGCTTTTAGTTTTAATTACTTTTTCTTATTTGTAAGTCGCTTTGGATAAAAGCGTCTGCTAAATGACTAAAAGTAAAAGAAAAGTAAAGCATGTGTCCTGAATTACATAAGAGAGTAAAACCTGCATGGAAATGTTCTTTCAGGCCCAAGTAACAAAACTATGGAAGCCCGTTTCCGCCACTGAATAAAAAAATATAAATCTGTAAGTCATAATAATGAGAAACTTTCTCAAAATTATGACTTAGAATCTCGTTATATTGAGAACCTTTCTCGTAATAATGACTTAGTTTCTCGTAATAATGAATTATTTTCTCATAAGAATGAGAAACTTTCTCGTAATAATGACTTAGCCTAATCCAAAAAAAATTAAGAAAAAAAAAGACTTACTCGACGCATGCGCAACGCAAGAGTGACAGTACGCTAGCGACATCTGTTGGTCAAAGCCATGCACGAACACCGCAAACATTGCTTTGTTCTGTAATCTAAAGTGTATAATGCTATAGTCTATCATTAAATAACGATTTCAGATAAATTATCTGTATGTAGTCTTTTGTGTAATAGTTACTCTGCCAGATAGTTATGGCTTCAAACTTTCCAGACCAATATTTCAGTTAAGAAATCCACGCATTTTATGAAGAAATGAAAGCCATTACACATATAAACTTAATTTATAGTGCATTTCGATGATTTATTAGTTTTATTAGCTGTCGTTTTCATGCATCACATGCAATGTTTGTGGTGTTCGTGCATGGATTTGACTAACAGATGCCGCTAACGTGCTGTCACTCTTGGGTTGAGTATGTTTGTTTTTTCACACACACACACACACACACACATACACACCCACACCAGTGGGCAGCCATTTTTGCTGCGGCACCCGGAGAGCCATTGGGGCTTGCTCAAGGGCACCTCAGTCGTGGTATTGAAGGTGGGAGAGAGCGCTGTACATTCGCTCCCCCACCTACAATCCCTGCCAGTACATTTTTTTCACATTTATGTGAATACAACCAACATTAAAATGTTCTCACAAGGACCTGGAATAGGCCTATTGCGTAACCCTTGTATTATAGAATGATATACATTTTTTATATTGTTTTTCAATTATTAATATATATTTTTAATAGTAACCACTATCATTATCTTCTTTACAATATTTCTTATTTAAATTCAAGTGAGCTTTATAAGTGTTTGTCTTTGTATCTTTTAAAGACCTTGGTGCACAAAATGCTCTTGTTTTGTTAACTGTAAAAAATAAAATAAAATAAAATAAAAATTATTCCGGTGGGAAAACATTAATCGTTTTATCCTTTCACATGTACTTTGTAGATGGTTCCTACCTGGCCTAAGCGCTAGGCCGCCACTGCCAAAGCCACTAGAAGGCAAGCCTGCAACCTTTAGACAAAAAAGCACAACGGCTAATGCTAACGCTTCCGCTTTGCCAGTACATGGCAAAGCAACCAGAGGCCATGTTTTTTTTTTTTTAATGGATGTCAATGGAGGAGAGGCTTCACTACGCTGAATAACAGCTTTTTAGAGGAAACAGCTTATCATTTAATGAATTGACAGCCAATCGGCTAATCTTCAACATATTTTACACTAAACAATACTTTTGAACTATTTTTAGAGTTTACACCGGAAAAAATGCTGTTTTATAAGAGAAGTCACTGACTTTTTGCGACAGGTGGGATTGAAACACAAACTCAAATGTGCAATAACTATAAATTTTCGAAGGTTTGTTCTGAATGCTGAGTACCTATTAATTTTCCTCGTGCTTAGAACAACTCTATACGATCTGATAAGGTTAGCGACTGTCAAAGGAGACACTCAGAGATTTCAACCTGCATTATGGAGTCAATGTATGTTTTATTAACTTTATTTGGTAACCTTATTTATAACTGTCTGTATAATTTAACATCATTATTATAGTTTTGCATTTATTGAAAGATCCGTGTTTGTGTTTCCCTGTGTGTTTTTATTCATATTATCTGTTTTGCGCAAATGAGTTTAAGAGCATCTGTTGCATGAATCATAATTATCTGTCTTAGGCCAGTTCCTAGGCATAGGCAAACTAGGCGGTCGCCTAGGGCAGTAGTTCTCAAATAGGGGTACACGTACCCCTAGGGCAGGGGTCTGCAATCTTCAATGTCAAAAGAGCCATTTTGGCCCTTTCCCACCGAATAAAATCCACGTGGAGCCACAAAATATTTGATTCCCAAATAAAGATAAAACGGCATATAGCTAAAGTGTTATATTCAGTTATGTTACAGGGCAGGGGAGTAGCAGTCATTTCAGAAGTGAGGGGGACAGAAATATCAAATGTAATAATAATAATAATAATAGGCTTAATAATATTTATTTATGAATGTCTAATTGACAAAAAATAAACTTTTCTTGTCTCTTACTTTTAATTGGCAAAGAAATAAAATACACTGCTGGACAATAACCAATCATTTGTCTTCTATGATATTTTTATATATATATATATATAATTTTTTTTTTTTTTTACTAATGACAGTTGTATGGTTACGATTTTATAATCAATATAATAGTTTATATACTGCAAACACTTTCCATTTTTATCAGAATAAGGAATATTTTATAGCTTCTGTACTGTAATTAATGCCGTCAATTACCACTGTATCATTCATATAAAAGACTTGAAAAACACACATAAACCATATATTGTCGCAATAGTTTATTGTCTTCATGTTTCATCAGTTGAGGTTTATGCTTGTTATTCAGCTTAGCTACAGCAACAGCAGGATGCCTTTGTCCATATTAGCGATTTCCTGGCATCAAAAGTTACTTCTATGATATGAGTCCGTTTTGGACTTTCTGTACGAGAGCGCCCTCCAGCTTAGAGTATGAATGAAACATACAGTGCAAGAGAGTGTTCAGTGCTCCATGTAGGGATGGGCATATGGGCTTTAAAATATATCACGATCATTTCTGATATTTATTGCGATAATGATATCAATGACGATAATTTAGGGAATCCTGTTTCTTTAGAGCAGTGGTCACCAACCTTTTTAGGCTCAAGATCCCTGAGTCGCAATAGTTTATTGTCTTCATGTTTCATCAGTTGAGGTTTATGCTTGTTATTCAGCTTAGCTACAGCAACAGCAGGATGCCTTTGTCCATATTAGCGATTTCCTGGCATCAAAAGTTACTTCTATGATATGAGTCCGTTTTGGACTTTCTGTACGAGAGCGCCCTCCAGCTTAGAGTATGAATGAAACATACAGTGCAAGAGAGTGTTCAGTGCTCCATGTAGGGATGGGCATATGGGCTTTAAAATATATCACGATCATTTCTGATATTTATTGCGATAATGATATCAATGACGATAATTTAGGGAATCCTGTTTCTTTAGAGCAGTGGTCACCAACCTTTTTAGGCTCAAGATCCCTGACCTCGGCCTTTATGAAAGACAAGATCTACATATTGAAGGATTGATAGAAAAAGACATCCCAGATTGTACTTCAAATTTGAGGCCTTTTACTTAGTATTTTAATTAGTAGCTTAATATCATAGCTGATTCATAATTCAGATTTTCTTTTCTTTTTTTTTTTAACTAGCAAATTGGATTTTGATACTGATTTTTAAGCAAATTTATTTACTGGCTATTTCCTTTATAACAAACAAACTGGCTTTAAACAAAAATATCTAGCCATTTGAAATTAGAGGCAACCACTGCATTTTAATCATGATCTGCACGGGCAGTTGTTTTTGATTTGATTTAGATTAATTTCACGCGATCGAAGGGAAACAGAATGGTCTGACTTTAGGTGTTATAGATTAATTCACGCGATCCGAAGGGTTGGCGACCACTGCTTTAGAGAAAAGTATTATCTTTCCTATTTTTACCCAAAATAGGGTGTTGTGACTGTTTAATTCATACTGGAAGCAGGAGGGCGCCCTTGCGCAGAAACTCCACATGTGCATAGTAGAAGTAATGCTCCAGTATCCAAAAAAAAAAAGTATCCAGTGATGCTGTAGCTGAATAAAACACAGATAAAGAAATTTTAACTGAGGAACCCTGAAGACAATAAACATGCGATTGCACAAAATATATGGTATCTGTGTTCTTCAAGCAATCTTGGGTATTTTTTATATGGATAAAGTATATTTATAATGCAATGCTAATCAACATAGCCTTTATCACTGTATATGATGCTATAAAATAGTATGATTTCTGCGTTATTCTGTGATACGAATCTGATCACAAAAATAAGTTATTTCATACACTCGACTATGTTATGAAGTTAATATGGAGAAAAAGCATTTCAATAAATTAAAATATCTTTGTTGGACAACAGGTTTGTAAACGACTCATACACATGTAAAACTGTCGCACACGTGCTACTGTAGTACATTTACTCAAGGCTCATACCGATTTTTGTCGCACTGTACAGCCCTATCCAAACCTGCTCCAGATTGTAGAAGGAGCTGTTCAATTTCACGTCCGCCTTCCTTCACATCACTCCACACAGACTACACAGAAATATGTCAACAACTAGACTTTATCGTTATTATCACGGGAAGACGAATTCTTATCGTGTGGAGAATTTTTACCGGTATATCGCAAACGATAAGATATCGCCCATCCCTTGCTCCATAATGTTCACATTGTTTTGGATAAGAATAAAATGTATCCAAAAACGATGTGACTATCTTGTCTCTTTTAATTTAAATCTAGATTTATCCATTTAGATTTATTTATTATTGTACACCCATGCTACAGGGAGCCACCGCAGAGAGATGAAAGAGCCGAAGGTTACCGACCCCTGCACTAGGGGTACTTGGGGGTACGAGAAAATAGAAACTGACATTTAGGAATAAATCATGAAAATCGGTTATTGTATTTTTATATGAAATTAGGACTACACAAAGATGCATTAAAAATTAAGTCATAAATTTAAAAAGCATTTCAATTTATTAGTTATTTATAACTATACCGGATCCGGCATCAGGAGCAGTGTCTGCTCACAAAATAATGTAGGGTAGGAGAGGTTGCGATAAAATGGACAGGTGGCTTCTTAAGCTCCTCCGACAGAAGAAGAACATGCTAAAAAAACAAAAAAAACAAACCAGAGCCTCAAAAATACCACCAGTTTCGTGATTAATACATAGGGATGGGATTTACATCTACTTCACATAACCTTTCCTCAGCACTGTGCTTTTTATGTGGTGAGCTGTTAGCTAACAGCGCAATGAAGCCGTCTCATCTTCAACGGCATCTACGGACTAAACACCCACATCATGTCGGAACTCACTGGAGTTTTTCAGAAGAAAATTTCATGAATTTACATCATGCCAAGAGAACATGAAAAAAGCCACAAGTGCATCAGCAAAAGCACACAAAGAATTGTATGCTGTGTGTTTACTTTTGGCGAAAGCTAAAAAGCCATTTAGCCTGGCTGAGGAACTGATAATTCCTGCTGCAGCTGTGCTTGCTGAGACCATGGTGGATAAAACAGCAGCAGACAAGACCAAAACTGTACCGCTGTCAATTGACACGGTTTCGTGTAGAATTGACAAGATGGGGACTGATATAGTTGAGCAACTGGTGGATAAACTCAGGGCTGGTGAATCCTTTTCACTTCAATTGGATGAATCGGTTGATGTCAGTGGACAGGCGCAATTGGTTGCTTTTGCGAGATATGTGGATACCAGCGACATTCGTGAACACATACTTTTTTTCAAAACACTGCAGGGGAGAACAACAGGATATTTTCAACATTGTTAGTTAGTTTTTCTAAGAACATGAAATCAGCTAAAAATCTTGCACCAATGTGTGCACTGACACAGCAGCATCAATAACGGGTTGTATCAAAGGCCTCATCGCACACATAAAGCAGAAGAATCCTGACATCCAGTGGACACACTGTGTTTATACATAGAGAAACCCTGGCAACAAAGAAGATAAACCCAGAGCTTAATTCCGTTTTGAATGACGCTGTCAAGGCAATAAACTTCATAAAGTCACGACCACTGAATGCACGTCTGTTTCTGAGATTATATTATGGCATGGGATCTGAACACACCGAACTCCTTTTACACACCAAAGTTCGCTGGCTTTTGAGAAGCAAAGTACTGAATAGGCTGTTGAGCCTAAATTAGGTTTGTTGCTTTTTGTCAGACAATGTGTCCCCTCTTGCCACTTTGTTTAAGGACAATAATTGGATTGCCAAACTAGCGTATCTAGCAGATATTTTTACAAAACTGAACGAGTTGAATCTCAGTCTGCAAGTCAACAAAATCGACACTACGACTTTGAAACTTTATGACCGAGTTGGTGGTTCCCTTTCGATACTACACTTGTACTGCGTCTGCTAGACGCATATGGGAAAAAACCCTTTTTCTCCTGAACTGAAGCCTTTTTCATTCAAGCAGTGAAACTGCACGTCCAGTGGTTCGTGCAGTGTATTAAAAAACGTACGAACCGATGGTTAGGCAGCAGAGTTGCCCGAGCTTATGGCGATGAAGCCCACCAAGCCTGCCAAAGCCCGCCAGAATGGGCTTAGATTTAGGCTTAGTCTGGCTATATAAGCGGGAGTTCGCCACAGGATTCTCAGATTTCTTCTCCTTCAGGGACGACTCTACGCTCATCGCTGATCCTGAAAGCCTGCTCGCCGTTGACATGCCTTCGCAGCTGGAATTGGGACCTCTCAGCACAGCGGACCTGCTTCTCCGCCGCTACAGCAGTAGCAGTATACAGTATAGCAGTTCCGGTCCGTTTCCCTTGCTGCCATCCGGCAATTCTGAAAGAGCTTATTTCTAGCAGGTAAGCCCTAAAAGAGCAAATTCTAGCGACGTTGTTGCAAATGTCGCGCTCCAAGTGTGGCTTGTACAGGGAAACTTGCACAATGCAGAAGACCAATGAGTACGCCATCTGTCTGGGCAGCCCCCACGCAGAGACTGCTCTCTCACGCTCTTCTCCACTCGCGGACGGCCTTCACTGGAGGCAGCCTCGCTCTCCCGTTTCTCCTCTCTCAACGAGCCTCGGAGAGAGAAACAGCGGAGTCAAGGAGCTAAGCAACCGGATCTGAGCGATCGCATGCCGGCACTGTACCCGTGTGCTCACTCTCCCCGTTGCACTCAGATCCGCTGCAGAAGGGCAGTGAGCTACGCGTTTACTGAGACAAAATGCTCACTCGAGCATGAGTCTCGCTCTTCTCCACTCGCGGACCGCCTTCACTGAAAGCAGCCCAGCTCTCCCGTTTCTCCTCTCTCAGTGAGCCTCGGAGAGGGAAACAGTGGAGTCAGGGAATAAGCAATCGGTCTGACTGATCTCATGCTGGCGCTGTGCCTGCATGCTCTCTCTCCGTTGCACTCGGATCCGCCGCAGAAGGGCAGTGAGCTATGCGCTTACTGAGACAGAATGCTCACTCGAGCATGAGTCTCGCTTTTCTCCTCTGGCGATCCGCCTTTCACTGAACAGCCCCGCTCTCACGATTCTCCTCTCTCAGCAAGCCTCGGAGAGAGAAACAACAAAGCCTGGGAACTAAGCAACGGGGTCTGAGCGATCTCACGCCAACACAAAGCATGCATACTCGCTCTCCCCGCTGTGCTTCGATCCGTGTCTCTCACAAATGGATCAGTGCCCCTCTTTACATCGAGCGGCTCTATCCTCCAAAGTAGATCGGAGCAGATGCTGCCGATGACAGCTTCAAATTTGTGTGTGTGTCACTGTGGCTGCGCTCACAGACACGGGCTGCTTTTACCACGAAAGCCGTCTGCTCCCGTTCGTTCGCGGAAGGTGGCCCCGCCACCCCGCGCTCATGTTCCTCTCCTCCCAACTACCTCGGAGGAAGCAATGACGAGCTTGCGGGTTGAACGATCAGACTTGAGCAATCCTCTACACACATCATGCGTGCTTAATCTGCCAGTGTGCGTTACACACGAGGATCAGTGCACCTCGTTATACGAGCAGCTTAATCCTCCCAGGCAGATCAAAGCAAAACGCGGGCAGATTCGCATTTGTGTACGCGTCTGGGCCAGGCCCACGTTGAGGCAGCACGCACGGGGGCTGACTGCTCTGCTATGAGAGCATTAAGTGTAGTGAAGTATTTTCTGAAAGCATTTTCAGGGAAAGCAAATTTCCTTTTCTGAGTGTGGGGTCCCCATACGGCGACCAGCCTCTCAATTTAATCCAACCCCTTGTCACACGGGCTGAGGCCTGACAGGTCATCCCTGTAGTGCCAAACTGGGTGTTGGAGACAATAAAACGAGGTTATTCACTGCAATTCGCTCGAATACCCCGCGATTCAGCTGCGTGGTTCCCATCTCAGTTTAGAGCAAGAATGCACACATCCTGCTCTCAGAGCTGATGAAATTGCTGGCGATATGAGCCATAGAAACAGTTCACCCGGCTCAGAGCGAGTCAGGCTTCCAATGGGTACCACTTGCCCTCTCAAAGCATTTCAGAGCATTTCAGTTGGGTCTGCTTTGTATACGCCCCTTTCAGCGCTGGTTGAAACCAGAGGTTCCCGCTAGATAGAACAGGGTGTGGCCATAGGGATGGTTTTCTGAAGGACAGTTGTCAAAACAGACGCCTCCAACTCAGGTTGGGGGGTGCTGTGCGAGGGCATACCGACTTCCGGCCACTGGCCGAAGGCGGAAAAAGGCTTCCACACCAACTGCCTGGAAGTACTAGCAGTATGTCGTAAAGTCCTAAAAGGGCACCATGTGCTCAACCCACGCTCGATGAGAGCAGCGCATATACCGGGCAAATTGAACCAAGGAGCGGACATATCATCAAGGAGCAAGGTCCCCTTAGGGGAGTGGACGCTCCATCCGTAGACGGTTCAGAGGATCTGGGAGATCACCGGCGAGGCCGAGGTGGACCTCTTCGCCTCAGAAGACAACTCTCACTGCCCAATCTATATCTCCATGACCAGGGCTTTGAAATGAAATGTCCCACGATTGGCCCCAACCTCCTTCTTTATGCTTTTCCCCCGAGCGCTCTGATCCCACAGGCAATCAGGCGAGTGAGGGAATGAGAACACAGGGTTCTCCTGGTGGCCCCTCTTTGGATGAACCAGCTGTGGCTATTGGAGCTAACTCAGCTATTGATAGCAGCCCCTTGGCCTGTTCCATAGAGTCAGGATCTCCTCTCTCAAGCAAACAGGACAATATGGCATCCTCGGCCCAACCTCTGGCCGCTCGATGGCAGCCTTCGAGCCTCCCAGAGCAAGTCTTAAACATAATTTTCAGAGACTAGAGCTCCATCTACGAGACGCCTCTACGCCTTAATGTGGTCTTTTTTTCTCCACTTTGTGTCTAAACCGCGGGAAAGACCCTCATACTTCCGATTTGACAGAGGTGTTGTCATTCTGCAAGAGCTGCCGGATAAGGGATGTTCCTCATCCATGCTCAAAGTCTATGTGGCGGCTATAGCGGCCTCTCCTGCCCCTAGTGAGGGACAATCGGTGGGCAAAAACATCGTGGTCATCTGCTTCCTAAGGGGTGCTAGGAGGCGGAATCTGCCTCGTCCCTCTACCGTCCCTTCATGGGATCTGCCCACTGTGCTGAGCTGAGTGTTTGAGCCGCTACAGTCTGCCAACATGCGGTCGCTATCGCTGAAGACTGCTCTATGGACACTTGGCTAATGTGATTTCTAGTTTTAAAATCCTATTTCCCTGATGTAAGAGAGAAGTCTTAGCAACTGGATTGGGTTAGAAACCCATTTACATTTTCCCAAAGCAACCGTGGCACGCTACATGTTCACCTGAGGGAGGAGCTATTGGATTTTTCCGCAGACCGTGGACTGCAGACTACTTTTGAAAACTGTTCCCTGACAGAGTTTTGGGTGTGTTTGAGGAGAGAGCACCCTGAGCTAGGGAAAAGGGCTTTAAAACACCTACCCCCTTTTGGCTCTACCTACCTCTGTGAAACCTAATTTTTAGCAATGACCCAGATAAAAACGAAACAAAGAAACAGACTTTGCCTTGAAAATAGTCTGATAACAGCTGTAGCTTCCCTGCCACCACAAATGTCTAAGATCTTAAGAGAAGGAAAGGCCCATGTATCCCATTGAAAGAATCACTGACAAATTGGCACAAATGGGCATACTAGACTTGTATGAAGACATATATGAAAACTGAACTGTTAGTTAAAACACACTGAAACTTAGTTGAAACACATTGGAAAAAAATCAACTGTTTAAAAAATGATCACAAAGAACTTTTATTGAACTAAAAAAACTGATTTACCTTCAACTGTTATGCCTAACACTTAAGAGATTTACATAGTTGTGTAAAGCTACATACAGAAATGTTTATAAGAAATCAACCTGCTTTGGGGGCATCAGATATCATAACTGTCTCACTGTTATTCTTATTCAGGACTCAAATTGGCACCTGCTGGCTGCTACACTGTTTCTCCTGCCTCTGGGCTCCCTATCATTTCACTGTATTTTAAAGCAAAATGTTGTTGTATGGTCAAGGGGTACTTGGCTTAAAAAAATCATTAAAAGGGGCACTTAAGCCAAAAAAGTTTGAGAACCACTGGCCTAGGGCACGCCAATGAGTGCACGTACTGGCACTACATTTTAGCAGAGTTGTGATAAAGAGTGGCATGGCCACTCTGAAATATGATGGCCACTGGATCCCCCAACATCACTGGGCTATAGTACTGTCAATCTAACAATGCCTGTATGCCATTGGATCAGAGTGCTGTCAACTGATTGTTGCATGCCAAGTTTGCATTTGGAGCACTCAACCCCCTCCCAGTATCTACATTTCTTTCTCTTGCTGTTACAGTCATGTATATTTATGTAATTATAAATAATAATTTGTTCACAATCATATTGTATGCATTTTACACAGCAAAAACATTTGTTTGACCAATAAAAAGTGTGTGATATGTATACAACCACGTGGGAAATGTTTATATGCTTGTGAACTAATGGGTTGCTTAATTTTATTTAAACTCTGATATTGACTAAATGTCTTCAATACATTTTTTATTTAAAATGAGATTTCGAGATTTTCCCATGACATAAACATTTTCCAATAGACAAGAATGACCAACTTCAGAAGTTGTAAATAGGAAATGACCTAGAGAATTAGTTACAGTCAAAAATACTAGAAAAGGCAGTATCCACTCAGCTATGTTCCTTCTTAAAGAGAAATGGTATCTGTGAGGATTTCCAGTCAGGATTTAGACAGTTTCACAGTACTGAGACTCTCATCAGAGTTACAAATTACCTGCTCTTATCATTTGATCGTGATTGTATTTATCTATTAGTGCTACTGGATCTTAGCGCTGCTTTTGACACTATCGACCACAACATTCTTTTGAGTAGACTACAAAATTATGTTGGCATTAGTGGAATTGCATTTTCGTGGTTCAAAGCTTGCTTATCTGCCCTTCATCAATTCATAGCAGTAAATGATGAGGTATCATATCAATTACAAGTACAGTATGGAGTACCACAAGGCTCAGTACTAGGACTGTTGCTTTTCACGCTATAGTCAAGTCAAGTCTGCTTTAACACTATACATGTTACCCTTGGGAGATATCATCAAAAACCCTCCAGTTATTAATGTAACCTCAGTTCCCTGAGATAAGGGAACGAGCATTGTGTCGTCTTGACAACTATGGGGAAAACTCCTGTTTTACTCTGATACTGAAGCCTGATTTGTTCACGTTTGTGTAGCTGCACAAACCAATGGCACTCTAGCCTGCCAAAATGGGCGGGCCGCCTGGCTATATAAGAGCGCCATCTCCTCAGAATCACTCAACTGAAGCGACAGTCATCGATCCGTGTGCATCACGGCTAGCTACGCAATGCTTGTTACCTTATCTCAGGGAACCGAGTTTACATTAGTAACCGGAGCGTTTCTTGATGATATCTCCCAGAGCGTTCCCTATCGAAAGGTAACTCTAGTTGCGTCATCTTGACAACCATGGGGAATGCATCCAGTAGCACCATGCTATGAGCAGATGCAGAACTAAGCCTGCTTCTACGAGCTCAACCCAGGAACACTCAGCAAGGGCTCCTTAAGCCTGAGCTACAGGAGAGAACAAAGTATAGTCTCAGGTCTACTTGACATAGCCCTTCTACCCGAGGGGGGAAATGGGTAGATATTAATCAGATAAGATCCGCGCCTTCAGCGCCTTCCAAATAATAAAAATCTAATGAAGGTAGATGGTGACCGACCAGCCACACAAAACTCTCTGATAGAGATCCCACTGGACCACACCCCGGAGGAAGCCATTCCTCTGGTGGAATGGGCCCTCACACCTATAGGGCATTGCAAGCCAGCTGAGGTGTAATCCAGGGCTATAGCATCTACTATCCAGTAAGATAGTCTCTACTTTGTAACTGGCAGCCCTTTAGAGTAGTCTCCAAAGCACACAAAGAGCTGCTTCATTTGTCTGAATAATGCTCAACGTACACTCTGAGTGCCCGAACAGGGCACAATAAGCTGGGACCCAGCTCACCATCTGCCACGGGGAGGGTTAACAGGGAAATCACCTGGGCTCTGAATGGAGTTGAGAGCACCTTAGGTACGTAACCGCTGCAAGGTTGAAGAATTACTTTACAGTTGTTGGGTCCAAACTCAAGACAGGACGCACTGACAGACAGCGCTTGCAAGTCACCTACCCGCTTGACCGATGCTAGGGCCAAAAGCAGAGCGGTTTTGAGCGACATGGCGCATAAGCCAGCTGTTTGAAGTGACTCGAAGGGAAGGCCCCTGAGGGCCCGTAGGACTATAAACAAGTCCCATGTCGGCACAGTCCTAGGGCGAGGAGGGTTCAATCTCCAAGCATCTCTGAGGAACTTAACAACCAAGTGGTTTCTGCTGACTGTCCGGCCAGCCATGAGAAAATGATTCGCCACGATGGCTACCACATAGACTTTGAGTGTGGAGGGGGTGCAGCCCCTGTCCATCAACTCCTGAAGGAAGGTTAACACATGGGCCAAGTCACAAGAATTCGGGTCCTGGCTTCGCGCTGAACACTAGTCACTGAAGACTGACCACTTAAACTCTATGGTATCATTTCTACGGCACCTTTTGCAAGCAGTGTTTGTTGTCTCATACCGAAGTCTAAACCAAGCCTCTGAAACGAGGCAGCCTGTGAATGAACTGGAGTGGGTAACCTCGTTCTATGACTTTTAAAATATTTGCCTTTTGGGAATGACGATCGGTCGTCTAATGATTGCGCTTCTCCCGGTACATGTTTGCAGCGCAATGGTGCTGCCGTGCAAGGCGCGAGTGTTCACGAAGCACAAACAAGTGATAATTTCGACCCTTTGCCCAACGGGGATGGGGGTGGCAGGGGTGAACGTGGTCGTAGTGTCCATAGGAGAGCTGTTGCTAGAGGTAGAGGCAGCAGGAATAGGAGAAATAGGGCTGGAAGTAGCACTAGCTCTTTGGATCCAGCACCCCAAAGAGGTAGACGTGGCCGTGCTGTGCCTGGGAGAGCCGGGAGACTTGGTAGAGGCAGCAGGGGGGATCTGGCTCTACATAGGACTGGAAATAGCGATGACAATGGTGGCTGGGTTTTTTTGATTAATGAAGAAGTGTATCAGGACTGGATCAAACGCTTTGATGAGCCTGTTAGTTTTTATAGGAGAGTAAGATTTGACCAGTGCTGCACCCTTACAAAGTACAGGTGCAGTCAGTGTGGGGTAGGTCTGTGCACTGTGCCATGCAATGAGAAGTACCATACTCTCAAGAACTATAAACTTTGTCACCTAGATACCTGATTGGGCAGATAGCTGGTCAACTGATCAAAAAATAGGCACATGCAATTTACTATGGCACAGTAATATAGTAATAATTTACTATAGTTACTAATAGTTTTACTCTTGATTTCCTCTTTTCCTGATCATTTGGAATGAGGAAAAAATATATATAAAAAATGAAAAATAAAACAACATGCAAATTGGTTCAAACATCCACTCCATATATATTTTTTCCTGAATATTACTGATGAACTGATCAAAACGTGCAGTTTTACTGTATTGGGGGATCCAGGGGGCCCAAAACCAGTCAGTATCTGGTGTGACCACCATTTGCCTCGCGCAGTGCAACACATCTCCTTCGCATATAGTTGATCAGGTTGTTGATTGTGGCCTGTGGTTGTGGTCCACTCCTCTTCAATGGCTGTGAGAAGTTGCTGGATATTGGCAGGAACTGGAACACACTGTCGTATATGTCGATCCAGAGCATCCCAAACATGCTCAATGGGTGACATGTCCGGTGAGTATGCTGGCCATTCAAGAACTGGGATGTTTTCAGCTTCCAGGAACTGTGTACAGATCCTTGCAACATGGGGCCGTGCATTATCATGCTGCAACATGAGGTGATGGTCGTGGATAAATGGCACAACAATGGGCCTCAGGATCTCGTCACGGTATCTCTGTGCATTCGAAATGCCATCAATAAAATGCACCTGTGTTCGTTGTCCATAACCTATGCAAGCCCATACTGCGGTGCAGAAGCAGCACAGACTCATTTTCCTTTCACACAGGACACGTTTGCGGTCCACTCCTGATCCGTGGCTATTTACCACAACCACAACATATATCCATTATTTTGATTTCAAATCCAAACGTTGTTTCTGAAAATGCTTTTTCAGCATTGGGATTCTCTTTTATCCCAGTACAGTAATAATCTTTCATAGACATATTCACATTTAAACTCAATAAATATAACCGTTTAACTACCACCAGGAGTGCCATCTATTATTGCCTTGTTTTTCTAAAAGTGCACTTTTCCTTGTTTTAAATCTAGCCAAAAAGCCATGTGTTGACTGTTGACTGTGCACAGACGGAGTGTGTGAACCTGGCGTTACGTTTGTATGCCCGCCCGGTCTGTTATGTTCTCGTGCTTGTTGGCAATACCTTAAAAGCTTAAGCAGCATTCTCTATAACACCAGCTAGACTTAAGAAAACATGTTCCAATTCAACTACAGCTTTTAGAACAAGCATGTTCCCAATAACAACCAAGCTTAAGAACAAGCATGTTTCCAATACGACTAGACTGACCAAGCATGTCTGATACAGGAACAGAATCAATGCTGAACTGATGGCTGCATCCGAAACTGGAAAATGCTGCCTTCGGAGGACACATTTCGAGGTAGGAAGGCATCGAGACATGTCAAATCCAAAATTAGCTTCAATTCCTGCCTCTTGAGATACCTCATCTGGTCGATATTTAAAGGCAGAATAGATGTATCCTTTGCTGCCTTGATACCCACAATTATGTGTGTTCTATCCTGTGATGGTTGATTCAATGATTTATTTGATATTTGCTTAGTTATCACAAAGCTCGTTCTATTTGTTGTAGATCATTGAACCATTAAGCTGCCTCAGAAGCATGTCCGATATCAGTTTCATGAGTTACTTTCATGAACAAACGCTGCCTGCGAAGTCATTAGCTGATAGGCGGTCAGACAGCATGTCAGCAGCCTAGGTTTTCGGATGCAGACGACTTCAATTGAACAATGACCGTTTACCATTTTCTCTTGGAGCTGCGCCATGGCAGAAATTATTCTGTTTGCACCATGGTTGTTATTTCCTGCTGCTTAAATCTGTGCTGTAGTGCTGTAAAAATTAGTCTCACGTAGTCAGACCTTCAGGCTGATGGCTGAAGGTCTGGAATTCATGGCAGCTTTCTTTGGCCAAGCCCGCCCATGAGGCCATTTGACCGACATGTCAAACAACCAATCACAGTTAGTTTCATTCAGCGGCACGTTCCAGAGTGTGGAAATGTTGCCTCAATAACAGACCAGTGTGTAAAACTCTCGGACGTATTTGAAAGATTCTGTGTAGCTAACTTAAATATTTTACATACTTTGAGAATCCAGCGTTTAGTTGATCCTAATAAGCGCTCATCGTCACAGTTGTAAACATGACGACTTTCTTCTTTCGTAAGGGTTTGGCATCATGGCATCTTTGTTTCCAGCGGAACGTTAAAGAACTTGACACACACGTCTCCCGGAAATCCTGTATAAGTCAACCAATCCAATAACGACTTCGAAACTCCTGAAGTGTTTCCACTTTTGTGTGCCATATGCATCAGACGTTCAGCCAACGGTCCAAGGGCGTGATGTCTGAGGCTATATAAAAATAAAGTCAACTTGACTAGGTTAAAGGGGACATAACAAACAGTTTTGGCCAATCTCATGTTAATCTTGAATACCTATAGTGTAGTATTGCATCATTCACATCTCAGAGTCTTCAGTTTTATCAGATTTATAAAAGAAAGATACAGCTTGCGATTCTCTCCAAAAACAGCCAAGCTCCTGGAGGCGAGCCGTGAGTGGAGCTGAAGAGTCGAGCACTTACACTTACTAACAATCACAGACATTTGTGATGTCATCATTCAGCTCAGTTTAAATAGTATCTGTGCAATCAACAAAATAATTTCTAGCTAAATCGTTGACTTGATTGCACAGATACTATTTAAACTGAACTGAGCTGGATGATGACATCACTGAATTCAATGATAAACTGCCTTTAACTGAAAAATGAGTGTTTACTACGGTCACTTTGCATTATTGACACACTATTTTCCTAATTAATGCTGTACAGTTGCTTTGACACAATCTGTATTGTTAAAAGCGCTATATAAATAAAGATTACTTAACTTGAAATTTTATGCAGTTTTACAGCAGTTCCTAAATGACCGGGATCTTTTATCGCTGGGGCTTCTCCGTCTTCCAGTACCAAACGATGTGCAAATCCAGTGTCAGAATGTACCTTGTTATAAAACATTCGTCACCGAAATGACGGGAACAAACAAGCAAACTCCGTTGCTGCCTTGGAAAAACAAATTGCATCCACTGTTCACATAATACTGAATAAGGTTATATTTTCCTCACATCAAAAAACACACTCTTTAGAGATATTAGGCTTGTTCGACTTCATGCGGCGCCGCAAAGATCGGCTGCCGCCTGTCAAAAACAATGCATTCTGGTTACATTAAAAATGCATTGTCCAACTTGATCGGTGCTACAGCCGCCCTACGATCACATGTGCATTCAAAATACAGCGAGCGCAAAACGGGACCAGCCGCCTAGGTCAGGCACTGCAAAAGCCTTGATGACGACACACTTTATTCTCATTGGTTAGATTCTGTGATGACAAGCACGATGTGTTTGCATATTCTAATAATTCAATTCCAATGATGCTCACAAATCTGTGTTTTTATAACAGTAAGCGGCGCGCTCTTGCTCTCGCTTGGGTTGCTGAGTGCGCGCACGCGCATAAGAATCCAACTCATAACAGTGTAAATAACTCAGTATGCATGAAATTACATTAGACTAGGGGTCGACCGATTATCGGCCTGGCCGATTATCGCCGCCGATATTAAGCATTTTTATGATTATCTTATCTGTAGCGTCTGGACCACTCAAACACACAATATATATTTTGTTAGCTAGATTTAACAAATACTCTGTAACACCCCAGGAAGCTGAACAGGCCCCTGGTTCCATAGCAATGCTGACACCAGATACTTTTACGACTTTGTGGAATGTGAGCAGAGACTCTCAGTCAAAGGCAGTGTAGAAATTGACTTTTCTACTAATTAATTCATAGGAAAACCTTTCTTTGAATGAACACACATGATCCTTCAGCTCATTGGGTATATTATTGTCATCGTGTATTTGGTCTTTGAAATTGTATACTGTTATGCAGGCTTATAATCGAAACACACTCCTGTCAGCTTACATATATATATAACTTTACCATATTTAGTACCTATGAATTCGTATTCGGATGATCTAATTGAGAGTGTATATTGTATGTTTACACCTACGCAACATATTAGTGTTCTAAGAGTCTTTAATAATTTGTATTCGAGTTTCATTTGCAAATTACCGTGCTTTCAAACAAAGGGCCATAAAAATGCCCCAGTATCATAATTAATTATAACTAGTTATGGTTAATTATTAATATTTCCCATGAGCTGAGTCGCTACATATCGGTCATTTTCAAAACGTGCTATTTGACTCTGATGCAGCCTGTCAGAACTCTCCACTCTGTGGCCTAAAGCAGTCTCAGCCTACCGCTCATCTGATTTGTTGGGAGTCACGAGTCCGACCAATAAATGCGGAATTCACTCTCACTCCGAAAGCGCTTGCTAACTGGAGCTGCTTCAGTGATCACGCATCAGTTGTCTCTCAAAGGTAAGGCAGCAGCAGACGTTGCTTAAGTTGTAATAGATCCCAATCCACTAACGTTGCACTGAAGTTGCAAAACACCTCAATATTATCTATGATTTCCGCGATGCGGAAAATGTGGACGGAATCGCGGAATCCAGTTATATAAATGGAATTTACTGTATGACGCGGAATGTCACAGAATTTGTCAAAGTTTGGATGAATTCATCAAAAGTAGGTCAGTACACTTAAATAGAGTCACAATATGGACTAGTATCTGTAAATATTAAGCCACAAAATACTATTTAAATATGAATCCAGCATGTTCTGCATGTCTGTGTACGTAAATGGTACAGACGAGCGGTTTTGTTTTCTACACAAAGTGTGCGACGCTCGCGGTGATTTCAGCTTCTGTCATCTCACTACAAGAGGACATAAATACATGAACAACATCTCCAGAACTGCTCTGACTCCCTCTAAGAGTCACTTCATGAGCATTTGACAGTTTCATTGGCGTAAAACTATCTTCATATCATGTACATAGACCTACAGAAACAAGTTCCTCATGGCAACCCGTCAAAATATAAATTCGGGTTAGCTTAATGAAATGATCAGAAATATATTACTGTGGTGCAGTATGATGTAAATACTATTCAGGGATGAAAGTTTTCCGTCGCTACGACAGATTTACGTCAATTGGAAAAAATGAGGGGAAAAGAAACATGTAGCACATTGTTGTTGTTCTGCCGGTGTTCTGACAATTTGTTGGTAGCATAATCTGATAGCTAGCATTATTTGTCAGAACACCAGCACACCAAAAATCCTTCTCACTGACAACATAACGCCGCTCGCATCATTCACAGTCGGGTTATTAGCAGAGAACACAGAGCAGGTCTTGCATTTCAGGCGCAGGATTGCGGCTATTATTTCTACTCATTCCCGCAGGTTCCTTCATTTGCACGTACTTTTGAGTCTTGAGAACTCTCATTTTCTGTGCGCCCACAGGAGAGTGACAGATTTTAATAATTATTAATATTGATTTAATACAACAGTTCAACGAACAAGTACTGCCTGATTTTGCTCTGTTTCATCAACAAAAATCTGTTCAAACTAATCAATTGAATGAATGATTCAGTGATAAAATCCGTGATTTGCCGCCATCTGCTGGTGATTTCAGTTTCATTTTTAGGTATAATTGCAGTTATTTAAATCATTTAATATTTCTGTATTCAAAATTTTATTTAAAACTTTAATCTCCACATGAATGCATTAATTTAATTGCACTCATGCCACCTCTGAGCCTCATTGAATGTCTGAAATTGTACCTACAAGCCACTTTTGTGTTCATAAGAAACATGAAATTGTTGTATCAGCACTGAAGCTCAGGATTAGGAGAGGTAGAATATTGATGGCCCATTTCGGATATTGTAATATGTCTCCCCTAAGTTTCGCCCAGATGAATGTGGGGAGACTTGATTCGTGGAGTAAAGATTTTGAAAATTGGCAAAAAAAATTGGCAAAATTATATTTCTGACAGTAGCGTCAGGTCTATTACAACATGTAGCCTGTGGAGTTAGATGGAAAAGAAAGGTCCAATAGTAAGGAGACATGATCAGACTCTATGATAGCGGAATAAAAACAAACAAAAACAAAAAATCTTACATTGGGGGTTAAAAAAACCGCCAGGGGGTCTGCATACCCAGTCTAGAACATGAAGACTGATTTCAATTGCCATTTTAGAATGTGCCTGCGATTTAGGATTGGAACAGTTTAAATTTGGTTCCATTACTCAGTTAAGATCTATGTATAAAATCAAGTAATGTAAATTAAAATTGGATAGAGCCAAAATCAGCTTATTTACAACATTCCCATTTTCCCAATTGGGGCCATTAACATTGACTAGCAAGAATATAATGACTGTGAGGATCAGTGTCACTGGAAATACTGGAAATAGAAAACTGAATTTGTGTGTGTGTGTGTGTGTGTGTGTGTGTGTGTTTTAAAGCCGTTCCTCTTGTCTTGGCATTGAACTTAAAATGAAAAATATGTTCTACCCACTTTTTCTGTAATCTAAGGTTATCTGAATTAAGTAATTGTGTCTCTTGGAGGAAAGCAATATTGGTTCCAAGACGCTTAAGATCAGAGAAAATCTTAGACCTCTTTATAGAGCTGTTTAATTTTTTAACATTCCAGGGTGTAAATCTGATGGATGATTTTCCACATGAAACATCTGACATAGTTTACTGTGAAAAAAATAACCATTGCACATATGACATAACTAAAGTAGGTACAGCTAAATTTCTTGATATCTTTGGTTTAAAAAAATAGCAAATAAAATGACCATTAAAATAAATAAAAACAAAATGTAGAGGGGAAAAAAGCATAACAAGAAGGAAGTAATCCAAACCAAAAACATAAGAACATTCTTTCCTATGTTTGCCTCCTCAACTACTGAACTCCCACAAACCTAAATATTGTCATTTGAATACCACTGCTGTATGTAAATATCAACTGTAATCAGACACACATAAAAAGGGTAAGTAAAAATAAAACATTTAGTCCATTTAACAACATGCTGTTTTTAGCCATACCCTCCTAAGCAGAGGTGTAAACCATCAAAGCATACAAATAGGCACTGATTGAACATGTGCATACCTTTAGACCAGTCCAGGTCAGACGTTTAGAAACACCAAACATGAGACCTTTTGCAAACACTGTCTGTAAAAGTCAAATTATTCCTGGCAGCAGCTATTGTATTTATCTGCGTGTAAGACGCAGACATGTCAGGTAGAGAAATCTGTAGCAAATTCCTTTTTGGTAGAGCATCATTTTGATGTTTCTGAAAGCAGCGCACTTCTTAGAGAGTGCTGCGCTTAGGTTCGGGGTAAAATCTGCAGCTCTTGTTGCCTGGCATAGCTTGCTCCTTCTCCTAGAAAAAATTGAAGCAAACATTAATGGGCATTGAAAGCAGACTATTTCTGGGTTTAGGCACCAGTTAACAATGTGCTTTTTCCAGTTCTGGTGGTTTCTTAAACACCTGTTCCCCCATAACATCTGTCAGTAAGCCCGAAGTAAACTTGATCATGTCCATTCCATTTTTGTTGTCCTCTGGGATATTTATGATCCAAAGGTTTGCCCTGCACAAGGTTGTCTAGAGACCAGTGGTTTTCAATCCTGGACCAGGATTGAAAACCACTGTTCTAGACGGTCTAACAGTGCTGTAAGAGCTGTGAAGTTTTCTCCAGCTGTTGTTCCCACAATTTCATAAATTTCAGCTTTCAGACTGTCGATAAGATTCAGGAAAATACGACAAAGCAGCTGATGATGTTTCTAACAAAGGATATGGCAGAGTGTTTAGAACAGTGGAAGAGATGCTGGGAGAACTGTGTGAGTTCCCAATGTGCCAACGGGGACTAAGGTGTCATTGTCCTACAGCATGTATATGTATATTGATTCTTGTATCTTTTTCAATAAATGTCTCTGTTTTTCATATTACATGACTAGATACTTTCCGGACAGCCCTAGTACATTTTTAGGCAGAATTCTCATTGCATTTACAGTTTTGACCAGCAGGTGTCATCAATGGATAGTGTTTTGAAACTGGCAAACTGTGACTATTTTGAGAAGCAATGGTTCAGTTGAGTTTTTATAAGTATGTACAGGTGCATCTCAATAAATTAGAATGTCGTGGAAAAGTTCATTTATTTCAGTAATTCGACTCAAATTGTGAAACTCGTGAATTAAATAAATTCAATGCACACAGACTGAAGTAGTTTAAGTCTTTGGTTCTTTTAATTGTGATGATTTTGGCTCACATTTAACAAAAACCGACCAATTCACTATCTCAACAAATTAGAATACTTCATAAGTGTGAATTGTTGGCCTTCTGTAAAGTATGTTAATTTACTGTACATGTACTCAATACTTGGTAGGGGCTCCTTTTGCTTTAATTACTGCCTCAATTCGGAGTGGCATGGAGGTGATCAGTTTGTGGCACTGCTGAGGTGGTATGGAAGCCCAGGTTTTTTTGACAGTGGCCTTCAGCTCATCTGCATTTTTTGGTCTCTTGTTTCTCATTTTCCTCTTGACAATACCCCATAGATTCTCTACGGGGTTCAGGTCTGGTGAGTTTGCTGGCCAGTCAAGCACACCAACACCATGGTCATTTAACCAACTTTTGGTGCTTTTGCCAGTGTGGGCAGGTGCCAAATCCTGCTGTAATATGAAATCTGCATCTTCAAAAAGCTGGTCAGCAGAAGGAAGCATGAAGTGCTCCAAAATTTCTTGGTAAACGGGTGCAGTGACGTTGGTTTTCAAAAAACACAATGGACCAACACCAGCAGTTGGCATTGCACCCCAAATCATCACAGACTGTGGAAACTTAACACTGGACTTCAAGCAACTTGGGCTATGAGCTTCTCCACCCTTCCTCCAGACTCTAGGACCTTGGTTTCCAAATGAAATACAAAACTTGCTCTCATCTGAAAAGAGGACTTTGGACCACTGGGCAAAAGTCCAGTTCTTCTTCTCCTTAGCCCAGGTAAGACGCCCCTAACGTTGTCTGTGGTTCAGGAGTGGCTTAACAAGAGGAATACGACAACTGTAGCCAAATTCCTTAACACGTCTGTGTGTGGTGGCTCTTGATGCCTTGACCCCAGCCTCAGTCCATTCCTTGTGAAGTTCACTCAAATTCGTGAATCGATTTTGCTTGACAATCCTCATAAGGCCGCGGTCGGTTGGTTGTGCATCTTTTTCTTCCACACTTTTCATTCCACTCAACTTTCTGTTAACATGCTTGGATACAGCACTCTGTGAACAGCCAGCTTCTTTGGCAATGAATGTTTGTGGCTTACCCTCCTTGTGAAGGGTGTCAATGATTGTCTTCTGGACAACTGTCAGATCAGCAGTCTTCCCCATGATTGTGTAACCTAGTGAACCAAACTGAGAGACCATGTTGAAGGCTCAGGAAACCTTTGCAGGTGTTTTAAGTTGATTAGCTGATTGGCATGTCACCATATTCTAATTAGTTGAGATAGTGAATTGGTGGGTTTTTGTTAAATGTGAGCCAAAATCATCACAATTAAAAGAACCAAAGACTTAAACTACTTCAGTCTGTGTGCATTGAATTTATTTAATACACGAGTTTCACAATTTGAGTTGAATTACCGAAGTGAACTTTTCCACGACATTCTAATTTATTGAGATGCAACTGTATTATAAGGAGTAACGATATGTTTTATGAAATGTAATGAAGTAAAAAGTACGATCTTATGCTTTGGAATTGACAATACCCCATAGATTCTCTATGGGGTTCAGGTCTGGTGAGTTTGCTGGCCAGTCAAGCACACCAACACCATGGTCATTTAACCAACTTTTGGTGCTTTTGGCAGTGTGGGCAGGTGCCAAATCCTGCTGGAAAATGAAATCAGCATCTTCAAAAAGCTGGTCAGCAGAAGGAAGCATGAAGTGCTCCAAAATTTCAGTGACTTTGGTTTTCAAAAAACACAATGGACCAACACCAGCAGATGACATTGCACCCCAAATCATCACAGACTGTGGAAACTTAACACTGGACTTCAAGCAACTTGGGCTATGAGCTTCTCCACCCTTCCTCCAGACTCTAGGACCTTGGTTTCCAAATGAAATACAAAACTTGCTCTCATCTGAAAAGAGGACTTTGGACCACTGGGCAACAGTCCAGTTCTTCTTCTCCTTAGCCCAGGTAAGACGCCTCTGACGTTGTTTGTGGTTCAGGAGTGGCTTAACAAGAGGAATATGACAACTGTAGCCAAATTCCTTGACATGTCTGTGTGTGGTGGCTCTTGATGCCTTGACCCCAGCCTCAGTCCATTCCTTGTGAAGTTCACTCAAATTCTTGAATCGATTTTGCTTGACAATCCTCATAAGGCTGCGGTTCTCTCGGTTGGTTGTGCATCTTTTTCTTCCACACTTTTTCCTTCTACTCAACTTTCTGTTAACATGCTTGGATACAGCACTCTGTGAACAGCCAGCTTCTTTGGCAATGAATGTTTGTGGCTTACCCTCCTTGTGAAGGGTGTCAATGATTGTCTTCTGGACAACTGTCAGATCAGCAGTCTTCCCCATGATTGTGTATTCTAGTGAACCAAACCGAGGGACCATTTTGAAGGCTCAGGAAACCTTTGCAGGTGTTTTGAGTTGATTAGCTAATTGGCATGTCACCATATTCTAATTTGTTTAGATAGTGAATTGGTGGGTTTTTGTTAAATGTGAGCCAAAATCATCACAATTAAAAGAACCAAAGACTTAAACTACTTAAATCTGTGTGCATTGAATTTATTTAATACACAAGTTTCACAATTTGAGTTGAATTACTGAAATAAATGAACTTTTCCACGACATTCTAATTTATTGAGATGCACCTGAATGCATGTAAGCATATGTATCAAAACTAATCACTAATTGATTAAATAATCATTACAACAGTAATTGTATTGCCAAACATGAAACCCTCCATATTTACATGCATGCATAAGTTGAAATATTTGTATTATTTAAAACAGCACATTAACTTTAAGCTTCCAGTAAGAAAAAAAAGTCAGTTACAATGTACAAACCATTGGCAAAAAGACGAATACCACAGCAATGTTACAGTTATATTATAAGGTCATTTTAAATTAAATCGATAACTATGGGTCTGTTTACACTAGGGCACATCATGCATTTTCACTGATCAGATAGCTATTCAAAAAGACCATGTGTAAAAGTTGTCTTAAAAGCATTCAAGACTCATTCAAGATTGCATTCAAGCATGCAATTCATCTGACTGCAAAATTCAAACACTTTAGGAGGTGATGCATTCCAGATACAACTTAACCAAGTGTAGATGAGCAGGGTCACACAGGTATTCTGCCTTTTTTTTAAAAAAGCACACGAATCCTGGTTATTGACTAATCTGTTCTTTTCAAGAAAGACTAACCAGTCTGAACTATGCCTCAATCCTAAAAGTTTTCACCTTAAAATCCCATTAGACAAATGCACAAAGCTTGAAAAGGCTACAAAAGCATTGCTAAAAACATAGGTGTTCATGTATCATGCTCAAATAAAGCATTAACCCATAAAGGAGCTGTAGTTTACAGTGATTTCAGCTAAGAGTTAGGCACAACTCAAAGTGGAGAACCCCTTTAGCAGTTTTAAAATCACTGTGATCCACTGCTTCGGAGGGATTTTTGCTTTTATAAAACCGTTACTATTAATTGGGTGTCCAATTCTGCTCCTGCAGGGCCAATGTCCTGCCCTGCAGAATTTAGCTCCAACCAGACTGAACACAATTTGCTTGGCAGTCAATCTGGAGAACCTGATTAGCTGTTTCAGGTGTGTTTAATTAGGGTTGCAGCTAAACTCTGCAGGACAGTGCTTTTTTTTAAAAAGCACACGAATCCTGGTTATTGACTAATCTGTTCTTTTCAAGAAAGACTAACCAGCCTGAACTATGCCTCAATCCTAAAAGTTTTCACCTTAAAATCCCATTAGACAAATGCACAAAGCTTGAAAAGGCTACAAAAGCATTGCTAAAAACATAGGTGTTCATGTATCATGCTCAAATAAAGCATTAACCCATAAAGGAGCTGTAGTTTACAGTGATTTCAGCTAAGAGTTAGGCACAACTCAAAGTGGAGAACCCCTTTAGCAGTTTTAAAATCACTGTGATCCACTGCTTCGGAGGGATTTTTGCTTTTATAAAACCGTTACTATTAATTGGGTGTCCAATTCTGCTCCTGCAGGGCCAATGTCCTGCCCTGCAGAATTTAGCTCCAACCAGACTGAACACAATTTGCTTGGCAGTCAATCTGGAGAACCTGATTAGCTGTTTCAGGTGTGTTTAATTAGGGTTGCAGCTAAACTCTGCAGGACAGTGGCCCTCCAGGAACAGGTAACCCCGGGTTACTACATAAACATACAGCAACAAACTGATGACAAATAATAAACCTTCAATCCAGCAATGTTTAGCAGAAACATTTAGCAGGTTCTGTGACCTAAAACCATGGCTTCAAACGTAGCTCAGCCAATCTTAATCCAGGACCAGAAATATCCATTTTATATCACCGTGTCTACAAATGTGGAAAATGGACTATTACTACTCTCCCTAAGAGAAAACATCCTGCAAATATCACTCTAAAAACACAAAGGACAATCTTGAAAGAGGTGAGAAAACATAGCAAAAGATCCCCAGAAAACTCTGCAAACTGTGAAAGTCTTTGTCAATGTGTCCAATACAAGCATGTTGTCCATGAAAGGACAACCTGTTGAGAACAAAGGCGTGTCTCATGTTTGCTCAAATCATCTAAATGTTCAACAATGCTTCTGGAGAAATGTTCTCTGCACAGTGCTTTGTTTAGAGGAAAACGGCCACTGCACACCAACTCCAAAACTTCATACCAAATATAAAGCATGGTGGAGGGAGCATCATGGTTTAGCTCTATTTTACTGCCTCAGGGCCTGGATACTCAAATAATTAATTCAAATGAGTATTTTACAGGAGAATACTCTGATGATTCTAAATTGATAAAAAACAGGAAACATTTGGTGGAGGTTGAGCTGCTAAAGGCAGATCTACAAAATTACTAAATTCACGAGTTTACTTACTTTCTCCACTCTGCACTGTGAATCATTACTAAATGTTTTCAATAAAAAATGTACAATAAGTATGTTTGACTAAAATTAAAATTATGTTAAAAATAAAATATTAAAATTACAATTATTATAAATTATATTCAAATTATAATAAAATGATATTATACATGATATAAAGCAAGCAGAAGACTTGGATTAAAACACGATTCATACTGTTAACTTTTAGGATGATTAGATGTTTAAAATATTGCCAGTACTTCATTCTCCTAAAAAACAGTTACATAATCCTGAAGATTAAACCATAATCCATAATTCTAATATGATGATTCGGTGTGTGTTTCAGTACAATTAAAAATAGTTGTGCTGATTAATATAGTGTGGAAAAGACCGTTTCAGTTACTAAAGTACACTTGCATTTCTTCAAAGTGACTGTGCTGTTTCAAGTTAATGGTAAAATGATCAAACACGTCTCATTCTATTGTTTTTTTTTTTTGTTTGTTTTTTTTGAAAGATCAAGGCTATGCTATATACTGCTGTCTTGAAAGGAGAAAAAAATCTGGATCTAACCAAGATAAAGAAAAGAGTAAATGGCCCAGATTCACAACAACATTTACTACACACTACAAGTATCCAGTTTGACAAACATTCCTCTCAGTGCATCTCTGCTGGGCACTTCGGTTTAATGGTAAAATGATCAAACACGTCTCACTCTATTGTTTTTTTGTTTGTTTGTTTTTTTTGAAAGATCAAGGCTATGCTATATACTGCTGTCTTGAAAGGAGAAAAAAATCTGGATCTAACCAAGATAAAGAAAAGAGTAAATGGCCCAGATTCACAACAACATTTACTACACACTACAAGTATCCAGTTTGACAAACATTCCTCTCAGTGCATCTCTGCTGGGCACTTCGGTAACACTTTAGATTAGGAAACACTATTTACTATTAACTCTTAGTTAATTGTGAATATGTGTTCCCTAATAAGTGTTACCACAGCTTCTTTAACTTAAACACCAACTTCATCTGACACAGACTACAAGAATGCATGAGGTCTGCAAAGTTGTCATTGTTTTTGACCTTTGATCATTGTAACATTTTAAATTGTTGTGATTTTTTCCGTTTTTTTTCTTCTTTCGTTGGTTATTTAATTATTTACAGGTGCTGTATGTATTTTTTTTACTGTACTAAAGCATAAAATTCCCATAATAGGTTTGTAGATATTTAGAAAACATGCTCACTTAATTGTTTCTCTGAAAATTAGTGCTACAGTCAGTTATTTGACTTTTAAATGTGCATTCCATGTCAGAATGTCTGTTTTTGTAATGGTCTGTACAATTTCACCAACGTGATCTCATGATAATTCGTATGTATTTTACGTAAAATGTGGTTCTATAAAACGTACATTTACTTACGTTTTTACAGGCACTAAAACGTACAAATACTTACGTATTTTCAGCCTCTAAACGTACAAATACTTATGTATTTTCAGCATTTTAACGTACAAAACTGACGAACACCAACTTCATCTGACACAGACTACAAGAATGCCTGAGGTCTGCAAAGTTGTCATTGTTTTTGACCTTTGATCATTGTAACATTTTAAATTGTTGTGATTTTTTCCCTGTTTTTTTTCTTCTTTCGTTGGTTATTTAATTATTTACAGGTGCTGTATGTATTTTTTTTACTGTACTAAAGCATAAAATTCCCATAATAGGTTTGTAGATATTTAGAAAACATGCTCACTTAATTGTTTCTCTGAAAATTAGTGCTACAGTCAGTTATTTGACTTTTAAATGTGCATTCCATGTCAGAATGTCTGTTTTTGTAATGGTCTGTACAATTTCACCAACGTGATCTCATGATAATTCGTATGTATTTTACGTAAAATGTGGTTCTATAAAACGTACATTTACTTACGTTTTTACAGGCACTAAAACGTACAAATACTTACGTATTTTCAGCCTCTAAACGTACAAATACTTATGTATTTTCAGCATTTTAACGTACAAAACTGACGATTCGTCACAGATTGCGACATGCCATGTTTCTGGTGAGGTGTGTTTGAATGATGCGCCACCCGTTCCTTCACGAGTTCACCGGGTGGATCAGGAAAATTATCTGGATAATATTTTCAGCAATTAACAACATAAATTCTGCTCTGGATCACACAAACCTACTGTATTCCGCCAGAGAGGACTGCGGGTGCAACGCATCGTCATTTGGATTACTTTTAGTACTGCTTTTGACATTTTTGCAATAAATAAATTATTGTAACGTTAATTGCATTTATCTGTCTGTCATGTTTTTCTTATACTGTACAGAAATGTTTAGGCCTATAGTTAGGAGTTGAATTAGCGACTATAAATATATTTTAAGGCTATATTGTTACTAAAAGTTGTATTTTCCTGCGTATTTCGGTCATTTTGCGTTGTATAGCCTTTATATTCGCTATAAAATGGGTATGTTTTAGGTTTGGGGGTAGGTTAAGGGGTCTAAAAATCTAAATTGCTTATTAATAAAATTATAAAAATGCATATTCGCTATAAAATGGGTAGGTTTAGGTTTGGGGGCAGGTTAAGGGGTCTAAAAAAATTAATCGCTTATTGATAAAATGATAGAAATGCATTGATATGAATATCTAAATGATATAAAAGATACGTAAATATTTTTACGTTTTTTAGCAAAAAAAATACGTAGCGATTTGTACGTTTTAAACGTTAAATTACGTCTAAATTGTATGTTTTAGCATGATTAAAAACGTACAAAAGTGTACGTTTTGTGCTTGTAAATGTTACGTATTAATACCTACGTATAAACATGAGACCAGGCTGAATTTCACCCACTGCCAATTTACCAGTAGTATTTTGACACCCCAGGTTGCTAAGTGGCGTTGGAGCCATGGAAAGCCATCAAAGTGGGTCAGAGAGCGAGATTATACCCAACCTAAAAAGCCTCCGCATTCATCTAAAAAGCAACACTCTAAAGAGAAACAGCACTCTCCAATATTTTGAATTTGAACTAGTACCCATTTCAAAGGTGACATATTTCTAAATGTGACAGGACATGTAGACAAAGTATGGTGTCCCATACTCGTAATTTGTGCTCTGCATTTAACCCATCCAAGTGCACACACACAGCAGTGAGTAATGAACACACACCTTGAACACACACTCAAAGCAGTGGGCAAACATTTTGCTGCGCCACCCAAGGAGCAATTGGGTAATGAAGGTGGAAGAGAGCGCTGTTAATTCACTACCCTTCCTTTACTGAGAATCAAACCTGCAACCTTCGTGTCACAAATTCTAACCATTAGGTGACAACTGCCTCCCTAAACTGCTGACTGTCAATATATATTGACATATACAGTATATTGTCAGTATATATATATATATATATATATACACATACACTGTATATATATATACACACATACACTGCACCTTTGACAAAATTGTCAAAACAAATCTTTAAATAGAATAGTTAATTTAGTTTTTGTTTGTATTAATGACACTTTAAGCATACTGTATATAAATATCAATAAGAATGATATCAAGAGTCATTTATACATTCTGTAAAAGTTTACTCAGGGGTAGGGGGGCATCTTACCCCAGTAGTGGCCTCTGAATAATTTTACATTTTGTACTCCGACAACAAATTTAGCAAATATTTCTAGATCTTTCATTTGATAACACATTGAGATCATTATGCATATGCTAAACTGTATTTGTATTCTTCGGATGAGGTGTTTGAAGACATGGCAAAAACAAGCACCTCTAAAAATCTTAATAAATAGCCCATTTGACATCCCAGCTTTATAAACTGCAAAATAAATATTTGCCCAAAGGCCACAAAACAATGACATTTTTATTTGTTGTAAACAATGATTCTGGCAGCTTTTTGCAGAACCATACTTTCACAGGCCTTGCTATAAGCTCTTAGCAACAAGTTCAGAAACTGACAACAGAGTGACAGAGATCATAGCAAACATACCCTGATGCCTGTCTCTTTAGATTATTCACACACATCCCAGTGGTCAGGGGGTTAGAGTTAAGCCCTAAAGATCACTATCCTATTAAATATATCTACATTGCCTTCCAATCTACTAAACCTCCAATCATATTTCATAAACTGTATATTGATATATGTCTGTTGCAGATGGTTTGATGGTAAAGACTGATGCTCAGGATGGAAATTAATATGCCATTAAAAACAGGAACACATTACAGATGATGACATTTAGTTCTCTAGGGACTAATACTGAATGATGGATGGGGGAAGAGACAATTCAGAGATTTTGGACTTTAATTTACATTTAATAACAGGGTTTTCTTCTGCAGGCAATGCCTGAAGTGTATTTGTTCAATTTAAAACTATTCCAATTAAACTAATAAATTGTCACTGAATTACTGTATATGTAATGCAAAATAGTGGAATTGTAAAGAAAACTATACAAATACTACAGATACAGTGAAAGTATTCAGACCCCCTTAAATTTTTCACTCTTTGTTATATTGCAGCCATTTGCTACAATAATTTAAGTAAATTTTTTTTCCTCATTAATGTACACACAGCACCCCATATTGACAGAAAAACACAGAATTGTTGACATTTTATTAAATTTAATAAAGATTTATTAAAAAAGAAAAACTGAAATATCACATGGTCCTAAGTATTCAGACCCTTTGCTGTGACACTCATATATTTAACTCAGGTGCTGTCCATTTCTTCTGATCATCCTTGAGATGGTTCTACACCTTCATTTGAGTCCAGCTGTGTTTGATTATACTGATGGGACATGATTAGGAAAGCCACACACCTATCTATATAAGACCTTACAGCTCACAGTGCATATCAGAGCAAATGAGAATCATGAGGTAAAAGGAACTGCCTCTTGATTTTTAAATGACTGAATGTCAAAGTTTAGACAATATTTCAGTAGCATATCACCTGCTGTTGTTGTTTTGATAAACAAACGGTCTGTGGTAACGCCTGCTGTGGTCTAGGTTGGTCCACATTTTATGGATTTTATTTGCATGCATTATACTCTTATTTTCTTTTCTTAATTTTCCTAATAGCAAATGTCAAACACACATCAAGTGATGTGTGTGCTAGAGAGCTCAGACTTTGGATAAATGTGGCCCAAGGGTATCCCTGTGCACCTCTGCAAATTAATCATTCTGACACGTTCACGACCCTTCTAATAAGACAGGGGCCACAGAGCGCACCCCCCCCCCCCCATCCCCCCCCCTTTGCCCCCCCACCC
>NW_015507118.1:204775-225253 GCF_001515645.1 Sinocyclocheilus grahami
TCCCAGCCTATGCCTCCTCACTCCTTCTTTGTTCGGCCCCGATCCCAGGAGATCGGAGAGCTGAAGTGGGGGAGGACATGGGACAGAGGACTGGTGTGTGTTGGGAAAATGGGGGATACAGACTGCAAGTGACACCCTCATTCAGAATGCTCCTGGGGGACAGGGCCAGGCACAAGACTCCTATCACATTTTAGGCAGCGCAGCCCCCCATGCTAAACAAAAGCATGTCCCGCATGCTCCCCATAATAATGAGGGTATTTAGCTAGTGTACTAAATGTGTACTAAAAGTGTCTATTGTATACGATAACCAAGCACAATAATAATATATACACAAAAGTGCAGATATGAGATTGCTTATGATCATTCTCATGCATGCATTTAGGGATACATTGGAGCCACCAGAATCAAGAAACAGTGATTAAGGTGCAATCTTACTGTTGCACAAAACTAGAAACTATACCATATTAATTTTAAAAAATACCGGGAGAAAACTGGCTTATATCAAATGTAATAGAGAAGTATAAACAATTTCTTGACAGATGGCTGATCCATAGGCTGCAAAATCTATGCAAATCCTGCAGATTTGTCACAAAAAAAATGGCAAGAACATTGATAGTTTCCCTAAACCTATTTAAAATGTTATGCAATAATACTTGTTTTAAAGATTTACCGTTACCTACCATACTGTCTTTTAACTTTTGGATAAAGCTTAACCAAGTCTAGTCAATTTTAGTCTGTACAGTGCTTTTCACTATGACCATTACTATGTTGCAAATATGTTGATACATACAAAGATTCTGAAGTATTTAAAGTATTAGAATAATACTTTAGAATTAAACTTGACATAAAAACCCCCTTTAAAATAGGCACACACACACACACCTTTTTTTCAGTTCCCGTTGGCTTACAGATCATTGTTGTGGCCTAATTTTAAATGGCAATCTGTCCAAATAAATAATTCATGAAATGAATTAATTTATATTCATGTTTGCTGACATTATTTTTCATTTTGGCACTGAAAATGAGATGACTGACAATGAAAAAGGGGGCATCTTCTGACCTCTGTGCTCCTCATTTTCTCTCTGTATATCCCATATGTGATGGTGCATATTTTGTTGATATTACTCAACAGATATGTTCAGCATTGTTGAATTATCCAAGCCACCCCCCACTTTTTTGTAATAATAGCTGTTATCATGTGGTTCTTCATAAACTGGACATATTAAATTGAATGATATGTCTTTAACTTAGCTTTCAAATTAATCCTGGGTATTCATGTTTTGAGGATGTATATTTGTAAATCTGTTTATATACCTCTTTATTTTATATATATATATATATATATATATATATATATATGCATGTCTGTGTCACTAACTGGATGAAAAGAGCATATGGCATCTTTATATAACGCCTTGTCTTCTCTCTTCTTCAATTCTATTAATGCATTTTCATCACAGGGTGACATTTAGATGTTTCACTCAAAAAAAATGAAATGAAATTTTGAAATGAAATACAAGTTTCTGTGACTGTGGAAAGTGCATTATTTAATGAGGCAAGCTTGTTCAGTTTATGATTGGTTGTTTGTTGCTCTAGCACCACAATAGAGTGCAACAGTGCCCATCCTCTTTTTCAGTGGCCTTAGCTCTGGAAGTATTTTTCCAATTAATTTTTCCCATAAGGTTTTTAAAAATGTCTTTGTTTAAGAGTTACACGCCATGAACCAAATCAATCAGAGATGATTGACAACATTACAAACTTTGATTTGGAACAAAAAAGTATTTAAATGAGGAAATGTAATGAGGGAAATAACTACAATTTCATGAAACATTGCGAAATACATACTATACACTGAAAACAAGAAAAATATTACACTATTGATTTAAAGATTGAAACAATATATTTTGTGTTTATTACAAAATGTACATATTATGCATATAGAAATATTTAAGAGTCTAGGGAATGTTTGGGAGCCTAGGGAAACTGACTCTACATAATTTGCAATGCTTAATGGGAGTGAGCGAGTGAAACATTGCTTTACTGTAGCATTATGTGTACTTAATATTATTAATAATAATATAATATTATATGATATCTTACTATTATATGTGTTGCTGTGGCTCAGTGGTACAGCATTGTGTTAGCAGCACAAAAGATCGTGGGTTCAATTCACAGGGAACACACATACTGGTAAAAAAAAGATGTGTAACCTGAATGCACTGTAAGTCGCTTTGTATAAAAATGTCTGCTATATGCATGAATTATTTCATTGTTATTTATTTATTAATATCTTCCTGAGTAATCTGGGCTCATAATGGCTGATAAGGGAAAGGTACCTGTTTTTTTGCACTTGATTACATTACTATTTTGTATTAATTGGCCTAATGACTTAATTCATCCATGTTTGTAGTCAGTAGTTTTACTATGTTCAATCTTTTCATTCTAACAGTTTCTTCCCCTTGTCAATCACTGATCTACCTGGAGTAGTCACTCACTCTATCAGTGAGAGGTAACATGTTTTGCTTTATAAACCATGATCTTGATCCAAGATCTTGGTTTCTTTAAAAAAAAAAAAAAAAAAAAAAAAGACTGAGTGACAGTGTGGGGAAATTCCAAAGTAGATTTCAGATACAGCTTCATTTTTTTTATTTGACTATGATTGCTGGCTGCAAATTACCAGGCAAACATGTTCTTCTCCTCAACAATCCCAAAGAAACATAAATGTATAATGAAATTATAAAACATTTCTTCAAATGTCAACATAATAAAACCTCAGTTTCATCATCATGAAATTATTGACCATGTTCATGCGCAACATGTTCTGTGTGCAACATTTATATATTGCCACTGAATGTAGTTTGACTGAGGGAAAGGATAGATACAGTAAGAGACTGAACTGAGACTATACTCATAACAGTATATATAACTCCAGAGAGATCCTTACAAAGCAGTCATTAAATATTTTCAGGTTAAAGTTTTCACTTATATTTACATGTTTGAGATTTGCAATTTTATTTGTTACATGTTGATGACTTCAGTAGGCCTACCTGCTTATCTGGGTCTGGAATTGCTCCAGAATGGGAGGGGAAGCATTGAACCGTGGGAAGAGAAAAGAGAACGAGAGAAAGAAAGAAAGAAAGAGAGGCATTCTTGAGAGAGCAGTGAAACTGTACCCAGGGTATAGTGGACTTCAGTTCCATTGAAAGTTTATTAGCCAAAAAATGGACTACATGAAGTGGTATTTCTACAACACTTCTGTTCTTTAATTACTTCACTTTTTATTTCATGGTGACAAAACATGTTGAGTTTGCTTTCCTCTATTTTATTCCTCTTTCACTCTTTCAGATGAACAGGAAAGAATTAGAGTAGTCTAAGACACAGGTGTTCACACAGTGAATTAATACTAAAAAACTTCCCACACACACTTCCCATTGATCAGTGGATGGTTGGACAACCGTCTTGTCTTTTTAGCATTCTCTCTTCTAATGTTTATGGTTCCTGCACCTTCAGGAAATTACCCTTTTATAGGGTCAACACAATAAAAGACCTTTGGTTTTTTTTCTAGTTGGGAGTGGTTAGTGGGTTGGTGTTTGTGAATGTGTGTATGTGTGTATGTGACTTTTTGTGAGAGAGAGAAAGAGACATTTTAGGTGGGGGAGGCAGTGCTTGTAGTGTTGTTTAATCTCCTACCCGTCCTGTTTGACATTTTAGGTGGGGGGTAGTAGTGTTTAATCTACTAGCTATCTTTTGCGGGCAAAGAAAAAGACCTGAAGAGGTTAATTGGCTCCTCATCCAATATATGGATGCACATTGCAGTGAACTCTCTGACCCTTCTTGTCAATAGGAGGCCTTTCCTCTCTGACTTGATGAATGTGTGTTTCTATGGGAGTGCACTGCAGAGTACAATTTTTGGGGAACAAAAAGAGAAGTTATGGCAAATTATATATCTCAGATAATTCAACCTCTCATAACAATGAGAGCCCTACATTTTTTATTTCTACTGTCTTCTCCTAGCATTTAGCACAGTTTGGTGGTTAAGTTAAACAAGTCAGTAGGGAGGTGGGTCATTGTGTGGGAGGGAGGTGAGGGTGTAAGCTGACAAATTACTGACAAAAAAACAAAAACCACAGGCTGTTACGAAAGCACATTGACAAGGGAGGAAGGTCTGGTCTAAATATATAGACTGGTGACAAATGAGTTCTAATGGTTGATTTTCTACTCTAGCCTGTACACATACACAGCCAAATTCAGAACAGAGGCAGAACAAAACATACCAGTGCAACATCTAAACATAAGATCCACCTTTAAATCTAACACACAAAATATAAGCTGGTAATAGTGGGAAAATACTTCAAGACACTTTCCATTCCATTGCCATTCCGTGCTAGAGCAGCAATGTGTTAAGTAATGTATTTTACAATATTGTGTACATTTGATCTTTATTTGGGCTAGTTTATTAGTCAGCTACTAGTAATGTGCATAATGTACATAAAGGGGTATAAGGAGAGAAATACATTTTTTTTGGTGAAAAAGAGTTTTGTTTTTGTGGGATTGCATTTAATGTCACAAGCATTTGCTTTTATTAGCCAGAACTAACTGCTTGTGTGATAAAGAACGAGAATGGGAGATGATCATGGATGCAGTGATGGGAGAAGGAAGCTAAAGAAACAAGGATTACTGAAAATTATTTTAAAAAATTAAAAAGTAAAAGTAAAGATAAAATAAATGAAAACTGCAAAGAAACAACATTGTAAATATCTTGGAACAATAGAGTAATGGTTTAATTTTTATTGTAATAATTTAACCTTTAAAATGGATATTATATATAACGTAAAACAAGTATTTTTCATTGGCATTTTTTATTGATACAAGTTCATTATTTTAAGTGATTCAAATAATTGAAAGACATTTTAGAAATTCTACTCCTTTTATGTCAAGTTGAAAGGAATTTAAAAGACTATCTCGTAGTTCCAATTGAATTTTACTTGAATTCATCAGTAGCTTAAATAGAATAGAATAAAATGAGAGCCCACTGAATAAACTCAAAGGAGTATTTGAAAAGGGATGTATCACAAAAAGAACATAAATGTGACTAATTACATGAAACTTCTCTACCATCTTGAAATGTTTTAAAGTTACATTTCAAATAAATAAATAAATAAATAGTTGCTGTTTAATACATGAGTAAATGCACTCGTTGTACCGTGATGGTCAAAATTACTTATAATTAATTTTTTCATGCTGTTCTCATACTGCACTGCTACAACAACAATCTACAACAACAACAAAAACTATTTTTAAAAGCAATCCATGAGCTTTGCAGCCGTTAAATGATCATTTATGTGATTCGTCACTTGAATGTAAAGCGCGTTCATTATGCCAGCGGGAACGTGGGCTGTGTGACAATCAACGCAGAGGTTAGTTAGGGGAACACAAACCTATCTTTGTTCACTCTGGTCAGGAAAAAAAACGGATTATTTGCTCGGCTTTTCATCTGCCTTGTGCGGAATACATTATGTGTGTAAATGTTGTTGAACCCCGGCTATTCTCAGCGAAAAGGTCACACACTCCCCTCGACCCAAACTCCTCCATGGGCTTTGTATCCACACTCAAGTGAAAAAACGTCCTATGCCTATAAACTTCACATTTAAAGGCAAGTGCAGTCGTAAGGCACTGCTGCTGTGGGGAAACAATAGTGTTTTTGGACACTTTTTCTAGCAGAGACTAACGGCAACAAAGCCTGCTTGTGCAAGACGGTTCTTTGGCAACTGCTTTAATGCTCATCATTTATAATACCACTCTCTATTAATCATCTGAAATACTGCTCTTTTTTTTTTTTACATAATATAATGTACTCGGAAGCTACATTGAGCGCATCTGCCTTTTTTTATTTTTAATTGTCCTTATTCATTTATTACAGGTAAACGGGCATGGGCGCAACCAAGTGAAGGCAGCTTTTAAATTCTAAATGGTTAGTGGTAGCTCATACGTTTTTTATTGTAGGCTAATAAATATGTGTGTGTGCGTGCGTGCGTGCGTGCGTGTACCTACTTAACCATATTTTGGGGACAAGTTTGTACCCAAAAGTGAGCTAAACCTGACAAAATCTCCAAAAACCTCCCTTTGGGGACGTCCTCATTTGTAAAATTGGTATAAAAATAAAGTAAACAACGTTTTTTTTTTTATTGTAAAAATGCAGAAAGTTTCCTGTGAGGGGTAGGTTTAGGCGTAGGGTTGGTGTAGGGCGATAGAAAATACAGTTTGTACAGTATAAAAACCATTACGCCTATGGAATGTCCCCATTTAGATTTAGATTTACATTAGCCGTGTGTGTGTGTGTGTGTGTGTGTGTGTGTGTGTGTGGCATTAAAATGCTGACATTTATGATCAACCTTATGCAATTGTTACTATACCAAATCTAGTAACAGGCCTACATAAACGGTCATTTGCCACTAAACATTTAATAGATGTGTAACTGCTTTTGGAGGGTGCAAGGAACATTAGCTTAAGCATAATTTATTAAACAACTAAACAAATGTGAAAAGTTTTGTAACTCACGCTCTGAGGCCATGGTGATGACGGACTCGGTAGTGGCGTGATACTCATCGGCGTCCATGAAATCCTCTAGGGAGGATGCGTCCCCCTGGAAGTCGTGATGGTCCAGAAGCTGCTGCAGCGGAGGTGCTTTGGGAAGAAGTTGATTAACCACCTCTCTGCTGATGTTGGGCGCTTGTTTTAAGCGCAGTTTGCTAAGGATTTGTGATTTGATTGTTTCCAGCCGTAAGACTTTACTCTGTTCTCTCCAAACGCACGCGGAACACTCAGAAGAGTCCACATCCTCCAGATCAAAGAGAGAGACTCCAGCATCCGAGGACATCTCACTCAGTGGAGCCTGAAAGAGGTCCGGCTCATCGCTCCCGGACAGTCCCAAAGAAATAAGAATCGTTAAACACAATAAAAAGTTAAACCTTGTCATGATGTTAAATGGTCAGTACCAAAGGTTTTCCTCTTGGCTTTGCAAGTTACCGTGGTTCTTGTCTTGATAATATTTATTCGAGCAACGAATTATCTAAAAAAAAAGAAATTAAGACGTTTTAGCAGAATATATATTCCATTTTAAACGGACAAAGCGACGGGAATAATCGAATTATTTTAAAGTACGTTCCTTTTTGCATTTCAGTTTGTGTTTTCAAGTCCTTTTATCAGCTATCTGCTTCACTGTCGGAAAATACTTTAGCATGTCTTTTCATCTGTACAAATGCGTCTATAAAGCCCCCTTTATATATCACTGCTGCCTAGTGGCGTAATCCGTCTCTATTGGCTAACATTTCAACAAAAGGCTCACAGGTTTGTCACTAAATCGAGAGAGAGAGAGATTTTATTGTTTATATTCTGACACCGCACCACAAAATGTAAATTTAGCTATAGAGGACGTAACTTTTCATTGCAGATTGTATAGTTTATAGGCTGCTTTAGCTCTAATGTAATCAATAGTTACATCATGCAAAGAGCGCTATTTGCCGGTTAGATTCTTGTTTTCAGTAGATATAGGCATCACTTTCTCTGAAATTACTATGTAAATAAATATCTAAGCATTTCTTTAGTAAGTTGCCTTTTTTTAATTGGTCATAAATGTTTCCTATGCTCACCTAAATATGAGAGAACATACGAATATCAAGGTTTAAATTGGAAACAGTGAGAACTAATCGGCTTTTGGACAAATCATCGTTTGATTTGCCGAAGGCTTTAGACCAAGCACTGCACAGAATCCTCTGCCCGCTGCTTGCGTTGGCTTTGCAGCTAGCAGGACTCAAGCAAGCAGATACCCCTTTTCACCGCCCGCGTTTTGACAACAAATAACTTTGGGTAAACGCACAGAACTTGATTATTATTTAAGAGCTAAATAGATAGCCATGCATTAGCGCGACTATCCGCTTATTAAGTATGTCAACCTGGTCCAAACGCTCTATCACACGCCAGAAGCAAACAACAGTGCTAATACTTTTTTTACATTTTTTTTCCTCTTACTGTTTTACATTATTGTAGTCTCTAGAATCTCTTCTTCTGAGCTAGGGGTTTCCTCTTAAAACCCGAATAAATTACTATCCGTACTGATCCTGTTTTTCTTTAGTTGCATTACATTTTTGCTATTTTGCACCTGCATTAAGGAGTACTAAATGAATCATTTTATGGTTTATCTTTGTGCGCCCTCTGGAGGGGAAAACCCAGAATTGGAGCGTTGCTTTACTTTCTGTGCAAAGTATAATTTATTTAAACTGCTTCATATGTCTCTGCAGTTCTTCCCACGGCTGTGCAGAGCACTGATGTCTGAGAGCGTCTAAAGAGCAATCTTTATTAAACTAAAGAAATCTTTATTGAACTGAGAAATGTAATCATGCAGATCTGGTGTCATGAGCAGTATCCACACCCAGTGAAAACCATTTTATGTTTTGTCTACCTGTTTTGTGGATCAAAAGGATAACGCTTGGCTTGGGTGTGTGCCCGACTGTATGCTGTCAATGGGGAGAGCAGTATCCTGTATAGAATATACTGTATACTGTCAATGGGAACAGTAGAATCATATATAGAATAGAGGAGCTTGATTTTGTATACTGTCAAAGAACAGCTTATACGCTAGACTCACCAACCAACCAAGCATCCCTCCTACAAATTTTTAAACTAATGAAATATACATTTTGAAATAATTTTGTAGACATACAAAGCTTTATCGCTCCCTCACAGGCTGTAAACTAATTTATAGCATGCTGTAACTTGGGGTCCAGTATAAATAAATCTAAACCTGGTCAAACACCTATGGATTGAATTGCATTCTGTTTTATTTCGGAAAAGAATAAATAGCACAATATTAACTGTATGTGTTTAAAGGTATAGCACTGTTGTTACTGTCACGCCCATGGACTGTTTTGTGTTTGTTTTCCTCCCCCACATGCTCCATGTTCTCCCTGTGACCTAGTTTCTCCCTCATATTAATTGTATTCATCGATTCTTGTTCATTTCCTTGTTTAGTTCCTAGCATTTAAGCCCAAGTCTGTCCTGGGTCTAGTGTTTTCTATATAGAATAGAGGAGCTTGATTTTGTATACTGTCAAAGAACAGCTTATACGCTAGACTCACCAACCACTCACTCCTACAAATTTTTACACTCCTACAAATTTTTTAACTAATGAAATATACATTTTGAAATAATTTTGTAGACATACAAAGCTTTTAGCTCCCTCACAGGCTGTAAACTAATTTATAGCATGCTGTAACTTGGGGTCCAGTATAAATAAATCTAAACCTGGTCAAACACCTATGGATTGAATTGCATTCTGTTTTATTTCGGAAAAGAATAAATAGCACAATATTAACTGTATGTGTTTAAAGGTATAGCACTGTTGTTACTGTCACGCCCATGGACTGTTTTGTGTTTGTTTTCCTCCCCCACATGCTCCATGTTCTCCCTGTGACCTAGTTTCTCCCTCATATTAATTGTATTCATTGATTCTTGTTCATTTCCTTGTTTAGTTCCTAGCATTTAAGCCCAAGTCTGTCCTGGGTCTAGTGTTTTACGTCCATTCCACTGCTACATGTGTGTATCTCTTGTTAATTAAAGATTGTTCTTTGTAAACGCCCCCAGGTCTCCTCGCTCCACGCTCCAACACAGCAGCAGCACCGTGACAGAACACTAGACTGACAAACAGTAAGAGGCGCCCCTTCTCCACGTGTTTTTGTTTTAATTTTTTGAAAGTGTTTTGTTTTCTGTTTTCTCCCCTGCGATCATGGAAACCTCCACAAAACTTGCCGCCCTCGCCTGTAGTGATCTCCTCTTCGTAGAATTCACCCAGGAATTCTGCAGGCTTGTGGCGATCACAGCTTTGGATGACGCAACGCTGAATTCACTGTTCTGGATCGGGGCCAACCATCGCCCTGTGGACCTCCCAGACACCATTGGGCTGAGTTTGAGGAAAGGTATCCTCCGGTGTCTGGAGAGTGTCCGGCCCCGATTCAGAACCAGCCCGCCGTCAAGCCTCCAGCCTTTCTGAGCAAAAGGCGACTGCGAGAATTAGGAGCGCTGTAGCAACGACTAGAACAGGGACTTTTATTATGAAAGTATGACGCACACAGGAGATCGGAAGTGAAGCAACTCGGCACGGAGCGATCGCATATTGCATCAGCTGCAGCAGATATCAGTTTGTCAGTGGTACAGGTACTGGGGAAGAGAAATAGCACTGATTACCACCACAGATCGAATATATATTGTGCTTTGTGCATCTTATAAGAGTGAGTAAGGTTTATACTATCACGTTTACTGATTTATGCTCATTGTTATATAGTATGACGCAGTTATCGGCTGTGTAATGTTACGTGACAGTACTTATTGGGGAAGTTGTGGCCTAGAGAGTCGGACTCGTAACCCAAAGGTTGCGGGTTCGAGTCTCATACCGGAAGAGATTGTAAGTAGGGGGAGTGAATGTACAGCGCTCTCTCCCACCTTCAATACCACGACTGAGGTGTCCTTGAGCAAGGCACCGAACCCCCAACTGCTCCCCGGGCGCCGCAACAAAAAATGGCTGCCCACTGCTCTCTTCCTAATGTTGTATAAAGCAAATCTGCAGAACCGGGCAGTTTTAGCAATGTGGTCAGAGAAATTCAGCTGATCATCAATTCCAACTCCAAGGTTTCTAGCTGTTTTTGAAGGAGTTATGGTTGATGAGCCTAACTGGATGGTGAAATTTTGATAAAGTGATGTGTTTGTTGAAACCACAAGCAGTTCTGTCTTAGCCAGGTTGAGTTGAAGGTGATGGTCCGTCATTCAACAAGAAATGTCTGTTAGACATACTGAGATGCAAGCAGCTATCGTCGGATCATCAGGATGGAATGAGAGGTAGAGTTGAGTGTCATCAGCATAGCAGTGATATAAAAATCCATGTTTCTGAATGACAGAACCTAGTGATGCCATGTAGATAGAGAAGAGAAGTGGTCCAAGTCCTGAGCCCTGAGGCACCCCAGTAGCTAGATGTTGCGACTTGGACACCTCACCTCTCCAAGATACCTTGAAGGACCTATCTGAGAAGTAAGACTCAAACCACTGGTGTGCGGTTCCTGAGATCCCATTTTCCAATAGGGTTGACAGGAGAATCTGGTGGTTCACCGTAAGCAGCAGACAGATCCAGCAAAATAAGTATAGAAGAGTCAATAGTTTGTGTATTAAGGCTGTGATGATGTGCTTACTTATATTAGAGTGCTGCTTCTTGTCTGTTACAGATCAAACCACACCAAATACCAGCACAATTCATGTGTTACACTTCCATCTGATCAAGACACAGCACAAACTCCTCTAAAGTCAGGACATTACTCAATATCTGCAATGTCCATTTGCCTCTCATGCCCCGCATCTCTATCAGTCCCTGTTTAATCGCTCGCCACCCCTCCTAAGGGCTTAAAACTGACTGTTCCTTTCTTGGACTCATTTAATCCCTCTGGATTCAACCTCTGGAGGTCCGATTGACTCATTGTTGCTTCTTCCACTATTCACGTGGGCATTGTTTAAGGTGCAAGTTTATGGTTGGCTCCCCCCTCTGATGTAGATTTACCTACTTGTCCAATTAAACCAGTCAAGTTCATCACTTCCTTCTCTGTCGTGTTCTGACCGACACACCTGGTACACTGCTATTCCCTTCAAAACCAAACACTGCACTCTCAAGCCTGCAGGCCGTGCCACAGTCAAGCCCGCCGGCCAATTCCCTCCCAAGTCCTCATCTGACAGCAGCCCGCTCCTTAACCCCAAACCAGAGGAGGAATATGAGGAGAAAAAGACCGTTAGCTCCAGCCCCTGAGTCCACTCCAGTGTCGGCTCCAGCTACGGAGTTAAACCCAGAGAGAAACCCTGTTCCCAAGTTCAGCCCAGAGAGGGCTCCTGTTCCTAAATTAAGCCCAGAGAGGGCTCCTATTCACGAGTTAAGCCCAGAGAGGGCTCCTGTTCCCGAATGATGTATATTTACCTACTTGTCCAATTAAACCAGTCAAGTTCATCACTTCCTTCTCTGTCGTGTTCTGACCGACACACCTGGTACACTGCTATTCCCTTCAAAACCAAACACTGCACTCTCAAGCCTGCAGGCCGTGCCACAGTCAAGCCCGCCGGCCAATTCCCTCCCAAGTCCTCATCTGACAGCAGCCCGCTCCTTAACCCCAAACCAGAGGAGGAATATGAGGAGAAAAAGACCGTTAGCTCCAGCCCCTGAGTCCACTCCAGTGTCGGCTCCAGCTACGGAGTTAAACCCAGAGAGAAACCCTGTTCCCAAGTTCAGCCCAGAGAGGGCTCCTGTTCCTAAATTAAGCCCAGAGAGGGCTCCTATTCACGAGTTAAGCCCAGAGAGGGCTCCTGTTCCCGAATTAAGCCCAGAGAGGGTGCTTATTCCAGAGTTAAGCCCAGAGAGGGCTCCTGCTCCCAAGTTAAGCCCAGAGAGGGCTTCTGTTCCCACGACAGGCCCACGGAGAGCCTCAGAACCCAAACGTTTTTTGGGGGGGCTATAGGGATCCGGCTGTGGAGGGCAGGCCAAGTGCCGAGGCCAGGCCCCCTGGACTGCCTGCTCTGCCATGGCCCCCTGGGCTGCCTGCTCCGCCATGGCCCCCTGAGTTCCCTGCTCTGCCATGGCCCCCTGAGATCTCTGCTCCGCAATGGCTCCCTAGTCTGCCTGCTTCGCCATGGCTCCCTGAACTGCCTGATCCTCCATGGGTCCCGGGACGGGTACCGCCCCGGAGGCCATCCATCCCATGTAAGCCTGTCCCTAGAGGCCTCCAGAGTGCCTGCCCCCCCTCCCCGGTGAAATTGTTGCGGCACAGGACGAATGTCACACCCATGGACTGTTTTGTGTTTGTTTTCCTCCCCCACGTGCTCCATGTTCTGCCTGTGACCTAGTTTCTCCCTCGTATTAATTGTATTCATTGATTCCAAGTGTTTCTTGTTAATTTCCTCGTTTAGTTCCTAGCATTTAAGCCCGGTGTTTTGCTCTGTCCTGGGTCTAGTGTTATACGTATATTCCACTGCTACATGTGTGTATCTCTTGTTAATTAAAGATTGTTCTTTGACAATCTTTAATTAACAAATGTCTCCGCATCTCCTCGCTCCTTCGCTCCGCGCTCCAACACAGAAGCAGCACCGTGACAGTTACGGGTTCCTATTTTGATGTTATTATTTTTATTAACGTCTAGATATGTAGGAAGTCAACACAAAATAATAAATTAATAAAGAAAACATTTAAGATGTTATTAGAATTGGGGACGTTGTTTGTTACTAATGAAATTAGATGTGTGAAGTATAATCAAACAGAAACAGAATCATTCTTGCATCATTTTTCATCTTGAGTCCTGATAGTAGGCAGAGGGTGTCTGTTTCTGAAAGTGGAGTTGTCATCATGTTGACAATGAGGATCAACCGGGCTGATGTCCGATCACATTCCATTGGGGACAGGGGGACATGCCCCCCCCACTTTTCAAAATCACGTTTGTATCCCCCCCACTTTCAAATTCGTTTGTTATGATTTTTTTAACCACACGCCGTCATCGCCACGGAGGAGCAGGACCGAGCAGAACACAGACTCCGCGTCCAGGAATTTCACGTGCATACTCTAAAAATAGCTCACTGAAAGTTCTAATGAGCAGGTATCGCGATTGCGGCACAGTCCGCGAAGAAACGCCACAAGCAGCAACAGATGACTTCAGTGTCATCATGGATGAAAAGAAAGAAAGAAAGGAGATGTGTGTTGGTTGAGTCAGTAAATTAGCGAAATTCAATTTAAAATGCAATATGCAAAATGGCAATGCAATATTCAAAATGGCAATGTATTTCTGTATTTAAATTTACATTTTCCATTACCCATACTGTAACAGTCATAGCCTGTCACAAGGTTAATTTTGTATTATCTTGGCGTGCTATGTTCTTCCGGACCATTAGGTGGCCCTAGTAGCTCTACCATTTCTGTATAAAGGAAGGATGCAGTAGAGTGAGAGGGAGACTTAGTTTGAACTCCACATGGTTTCTTGCTGTGCTACAAACAATCCTGGTTTGAGAAACATTTTGTTTGCTGCTCAACCAGGATTTTCTTGTTTTGCCTCTTCTTGTGATTAATTGTCGCAATGCATGCTGAGGCTAGCATGTTTACAACCACGTTGCTGTGTGGATGCACAACTGTGGAGTTCTTTTGAGTGCATTATTGCAAATGCTCAAGGATTATACCCAAAGCGTTCCTGGCCCCCTACTTCAAGGACTTCTACAAATACAGAAATCATCTAATCATCAGATAAGACCGTTGATTTATTCATGAACTACAACCATTGACCTGTACTGGTTTGGCTAATCTACAGATTATGGGACATTTCACATTCAAGCCTTTGCACATTTCCACTGGATGTTGTTTCATTGCTTAATTTTATTCTTTTTGTCAGCCCTGGGTGAGATTGTTTGTTGATGCTTTATAAATTGTTGCCTGTAACTGTGGAGTGAAAATGCTTTAATACACAGTCTAAATTCCTTTTCCAAATGTTTTGGGCCTTTTTGCATTTACTGCAGAACTTACACCCAATAACCAATTAGACCCTTTGCAAAGATACTAATCCCCCCTTTTTTTCTGGTATAGCAATCCCAGTTTTGAATAGCTGGGACAGTTATAAGTTACGGTGCAAAAGGAAAAGTGCAAAGTTTGGTGCAAAAGGAAAATGAAATTATATAATTTACATTTGCCATTTTCAACAGTAGTCTTAATATGTAAATTGCATGCAAATTTGAACACTTTATAAGTTGCGAAATTAAAATGAAAATGTATAAATTGATTTGATGTGTAACATGTCCAAGCAGAAATGGTAGCATAATGATCATTTAAATGCTATTTGTCCTAAATGCATTTAGACTAACAGTTAAAACACTTAGAATTGCATTTTCATCATGACGCCGTGGGATATTTGTAGCAAAATTCAATTTGAAAATGCATTCCGAGCTGACCACGCCCACCCTCCGTCAATCATTGCTTCAAGGCAGGGATTGGTGGAAGCGTGGTACATTTGGATCGTTTGAAACATGGCGGCTGGAGATCTGATAAGATCGTTGAATTCACTTGCAGATGAAGTGGAGCGTGAACAGAGAAATATATGAAGCCTATTCCATGCTAAAATCAAACGTTCGACCGACCGACTGATCGAACGTCTACCGAACGTCTTGAGCTTTGAGCGTCTTACACTGCGGGTAACCCACATGACATCAGCGTCTTGAAATTAGCTGGTGTTTAAACATGTAAGGAGCCAAGCTGCTGTGTAAAGACTATAAATGGACATTACAAGCATTACAATAATGATATTTTATTCCTAAAATAATACTTAACCATTTCCTGCATCCTGCTGTACTTCCCTGAATAAGTATTTAAAGGTGTTGTAGGCTAATACGTCATTCTGAGTAATAAATTTAAAAAGCTCCTACTTGTATATGACTAAACAAAATAACGTGTAGTTTACTTGAGGTTCTGTTATACACCCACCCACCCATTCTAACCACCTTTCTCTGCTGAGTACCGTTTAGCCTGTACCCCTTTCCGAGTCTCCATGTTTTCCTTGTTTTGCCTTGCCTGTTTCTGCGGTATCTGATCTTTGCCTGTTTTCCTGGATTTTTCCCTCTCGTCTCGCCCCTGTGATTCTGTCTGCCGATCGGTGACCTACGCTAGCCCTAGGACTATTCTTGTGTTTTGCCCGCCATATACCTGTTTGCCACTGTTTGACCCTGCCTGTTTACCACGTCTCTTTAATAAAAGCTTGCAGATGGATCCACACGTCTCACGTCTCGTCAGCCCCGTGACAGAATACTCAGCCCAACAAGGATCCAGCGGCTTTTCCAGAGGACTTTGGCCAGGTATGGACCCAGTCACCCAGCTACTACATCTTCGGCAAGATGGCCTTTCTATTGAGGAGTATGTTCACCGGTTCTGTGTGCGCTATCTTATCAAGTTCCTCTGTATGATGAAGTTTTGTTTAAAGACTTGAAATAAATGGAAGTCCATGGACCAAATTCATGACAGTACCATGCTTCCGCCAATCCCTGCCTTCAAGCAATGATTGACGGAGGGTGGGCGTGGTCAGCTCGGAATGCATTTTCAAATTGAATTTTGCTACAAATATCCCACGGCGTCATAATGAAAATGCAATCCTAAGTGTTCTAACTGCTAGTCCAAATGCATTTAGGACAAATAGCATTTAAATGATCATTATGCTACCATTTCTGCTTGGACATGTTAAACATATCAAATCAATTTGTGTTATACATTTTCATTTTCATTTCGCAACTTATAAAGCGTTCAAATTTGCATGCAATTTACATATTAAGACTACTGTTCAAAATGGCATAATGTAAATTATATAATTTCATTTTCATTTTCCTTTTGCACCAAACTTTGCACGTATGGGTAATGGAAAATGTAAATTTAAATACAGAAATACAATGTCATTTTGAATATTGCATTGCCATTTTGCATATTGCATTTTAAATTGAATTTCGCTACCTGTATGCTTCCATAAACCAGCCACCCTTTACACAAACCTTGTTACAGTAGCTAAAAGTCCCGTGCCCATAAAGATACTAAATGATTAGTATCGTTTATAAACATTTCCAGATTATGAATAGTTTCAACTTTAGATTGGCTACTGCAAAAACATTAACAAATGCTTAATTAATGATTAGTAAAAATGTGTGAATAGGGTAAATTCAGATCTTTCAAGACATTTTTTGCCATTGAGATGACTGGTCATAAAGGTATTAATAATTAGTAAACATTTATAAACATTTGCAAATGATGAATAGTTTCCACGTTAGATTGGGTGCTGCAAAAACATGAACAAATAATTAGTAGTATATTTGTTAAGATGTGTAAATTGAGGTCTACACAACAAACAAAGACCAACAAATAAAGGTCATATGAACTGAACGTTTACTGACATTTGTAAGCATTTCAATATACATTAATCATATTTTAATCATTAGGTCATGTTTAGTAAGTTCATTAAACAAGAACATTATCTCATATTTCTAGCTATGTCAATCTATATTAACTAATGATCTGTTACGCATTATATAATGTTTGTTAATGATTTATAAATGAAAGTTATTATAAAGTGTTGCCACATCTTGTACTGCATCTTATATTGTACATGATCAATGGTCAGTTTCAGGTAAGCCCAAAGGTACTCTGCAAGTTCTACCATTGCCATCATGACTGATTTAATATATGACCGAGAACACAACTTATTGTTTATCTTTAGCACAATTTATAGATAAAGATAGATTCTCCCTTGTATGAAATAAGACTATGTTTGTAAAGGCCACATCATATTGGTACTAGTCTATGATATTCACTATACTTCTACTGTGTAGCATTTGAATGCAATCAAGATGTTCGATCAGGTTTTAGGCATTGTAAATTTTCCCTCCTCCTTTGTTATAACTAAATTACAGATGCAATTACAGATGCATGTCTAACATCCACCTCTGGTCCAAAGAGCGTTATCACTTCTGCTATCTTATCCAACGCTAGCAGAGCCAGTCGTCAACTTTCTCTTTGAGCTTCAAAGAGATTCCAGGGGGGAAGGAACGATTCCCCCATCCCCACGAGGAGCCAATAACTGTGGACCAGACATACTCAAAAGCCACAATACACATAGGAAAGAAAATGACTCCATTTATTCAAAATCAAATTGTTCCAAAATGTGTATAGTGTATTCCTGTGTTGTATGCATGTTCCTAGGTTATAGTAGCTTAGTTATAACCCTGTAGTACTGTAGTGAAGCTCCATTACTTCAATCTAGACCTATGAATGTATCACTGCCTTAATGCTTTCCAAACCCTGGCATGTAAGCCCATCAAAATGACTGTCTTCTGATTCCTGGATTAATGGTGTATTTTATGTCACCATAATTTGCACCATGCTCTTTTTACCATACTTTGACTTAATATTGGACAAATCCTCTAGACCACCATAAACCATGCAAATAAGGTGTTGTGTGAGACAAAGGAACCTCTCCCGCTCAAAATTCACACCTCTACATTGGTCAATCTACCAAAGATGGGTGTGACTGGTAGACTCCTTTAAAATCTCTAATCCAAACCAATCATGGCTCAAACCCTTTGAAACACACTCTCCAAGACTCATCACCCTGGAGTCTGACTTTCCGGCAGTTTTTATCTTCAATTAACTTTGTTGATTCGCTGTGGACTCTCCGATCTTCAGAACTCGACGAAAGCCTCTAGCTCACTCCTACAGAACTCATCAAGAACCGCCATTGTCTACCGCATCCAGACGCTTGTTCAGCAACAAAGCCAATGCAAGTAACCATTTCCAACTAGTTAGATGCGTGTCTAAGATTGGGCCCCTTTGTCAAGGTGATTTTTGATTCTCTAAAAACTGCCATTCTTTGTTCTTCTCTCTCTCTTTCCTTACTTTCCTTAATTCTGTATATATGTGTTTTGCTTAGTCTTGTTGTATGTTAGCTGTAGTTTCATTTATTAAATCCCTTATATTCACAATTGATTGCCTCTGTGTGCTGCTCACAATTCATAGTCACTGAATGTTGATCTTGCTACATGCTAAATTACTGCTAGTACTGCATAAAGTAGGAAAACTATTCTTCCTTGGCCAGGAAAATAATCTTGTAATCTCAGCAGCTCTTCTTCTTCATCGTCTCGTCTGATGCACTCACTCAACCAAGCGTTCTAACCACAACCTCGCCCCTCCCCACCCCCCAACCATTCGAATTTCTGTAGGCGGGAATTATTTTTAATGATATTCTAATGAGCCGCTTTGTGATATCACAAAGCCCGGAAACCAACGCTGTAGTCCAAACGAGCTGTTCGTTGTAGTTCTTGAAAAGGGATTTTTTTTAAACGAAATATCTCCCTTTGGAGTGGACTTTGAGATTTGTAACTTTCTAGATCTTTTTTATGCCCAAACATATACACTACACACTGACTAAAATTAAAAAAGTGAAAAAGCATAATAGGACCCTGTAGGATCCCGGCCTTCAAGATATTGAAACCCTTGAATCTATAAACAGATACAAACAAACATTGAATCTCCACATTCCACCGGGAAAACTAAAGGTTCGTCTCCCCAGCCATCTGCAGTCATAAAACTACTTACAGGGTCAGCTCAGGGTCTCAGCAGTTCCTGTCTCTCTCTGCTTATCTTTACAAAGAAAACACGGAGCTAATGATTTGCCAGGCCACCTCCAAGTCGACACAATACTAAGACAACAAGAACTGACCCCTCCCATCTGGACCTGTTTAAGCTACAGAAGGTCAGTAGGTTTCGTGACTGGTTTCAGCATCAATAAAACATCAATAATAATAATTAATTCCCTTACAACTGAGTTAAAATTCCTTACAACCCCTTTAACGTCTACACCTACCACAACCCTAAACCTACCCTTACAGTAATGTAAATACAGTAATTATGTGTTACATTCGTGGTTGTAGCTAGAGGGGATACAGCTACAGGAAACCAACAATAAATAATTTTTTCTACCTATTAGATTGTATTTTGTTAAAGTCTACACCTACCCCAACCCTAAACCTACCCTTACAGTAATGTAGATACATTAAATATTGTTGTTCAGCATGAGAAAAAGGACGCAATATTGATGTGTGCATGCGCAGTAAACCCTGGTAGGACAATCTGACAGGACAATCTGACATCAACTGCGAAAATGAAACAGACTATAATGTCAAATAAAAATAAAGAAAATAAGAATAATCTATCTAACTACAAGCAACAGCACAAATAAATACAATAGAGTAAAGATACAAATAAAATAAACCTTTTTTTAGGTAGGTCTAACATTAGTTTTTAGGTACAGAAATTTAATAAAATAATGAAATGTAAAACAGCTTTGCATATTTGACTGTATAAATTAATTATATTAATCTTTATTAAAGTTCCAAAAGCTATTCAATCAAGAGCAGTGAGTGATTTCTTTGTTGTTGCTGTTTGATTAATATTAAGAAAGTGCTGTCACTTTAAGAGAATACACTGATCCAGTGCACTGATACAGTACATTCAGCCGGCTATGTCTGCTATAGGATACTTACCAAGATGGGCATTTTGACGTAATTTTTGTGTGAATTTGTCCATTCAAACGCAATACTTCACAGAGAGCTTAATATTTTCATGTGTTCTGAGGCGTGGGTTTGTGCGTTTCGGATGAGCGCACGCACAAATCTTCTCACTGTGCGCGCGAGCTCGTGTCTTCTGTCTCTTAAATGTTTAAACTGGCAAAGCTTAAATGAGTTTACTTTAAACACCGATATCAACGTGTGCTGTTCAGGTCTCACCTGTGCATGTTGTGCCATCAGCACGATGACGGAATAAATGACTGCTCATATTACAGCATACAGCACTTGCATTGAACAAGAGTGAATGCTTTGTCCACTTTTTTTTTTTTC
>NW_015507118.1:225326-228377 GCF_001515645.1 Sinocyclocheilus grahami
ATGCGCAAAACTCCGCATTTGAACAGTCAATAGCAAATACTTAAACTAATAACAAAACAGTAGCTGATTCAGAAGCGCCAGATTGTCATAGCAAAGTCAGAATTACCTCCTCTCCTAGGTTCACGAAACAGTCGTCCATAAAATGCATTGCTGTTCTGTTGTAAGTAATCTTAAAGATTCCTAAATGCATCTACTTTCGGAAGGCCAAATAAAGTGCTTTTGCTTTCGCCTAGAAACACACAGCATCTCCCTGACATGGCTGCTTCAACACTAACTGCGGTTACTGAAACCACGCCTTCTTTACAGACCAAAACCATATTACAGATGCGTTGTCAGATTGAAGTTGAACCGCGGTCCTAGCATGTGCCGAACCGTGTGGAGAACCTTATGGTTCTATTTTTTTCCGCAAACCATCCACCCCTAATATATCTATATTAGGGGTGGATGTTAGGTAGTTTATTCTACATGTTAGGCTAACCAAGACTTGTCATTTGCACATATTGTTGCTCTTTTGTTAGTTTTGACTGCTTTTATTGTCCTCATTTGTAAGTCGCTTTGGATAAAAGCTTCTGCTAAATGACTAAATGTAAATGTAAATGTTGCAGTCGAGTGTTTATTGTCTTCATGTTTCATCATTCAACACGTTTCCATCTTTTTACTCTTGTTACAATGATAGCTTGCTGTCGGTTGTGGCTAGAAGGGGTACAGCAAAAAACGGAATCTAACAATAAATAAAATTTTCTACCTATTAGATTGTGTTTTATTAACGTCTACACCTACCCCAACCCTAAACCTACCCCTTAAAATAATGCAAAAATAGTAATTATTGCATTATTGTGTCAATAATGCAAAATGATAATAGTAAACACTCAATTTTCAGTTAAAGGCTATTCATCATTGAATTCAGTGATGTCATCATCCAGCTCAGTGCAGTTTAAATAGTGTCTTTGCAATCAAGTCGACGATATTGCTGGAAATTAAGTGCACGTTTCCATCTTTTTACTCTTGTTACAATGATAGCTTGCTGTCGGTTGTGGCTAGAAGGGGTACAGCAAAAAACGGAATCTAACAATAAATAAAATTTTCTACCTATTAGATTGTGTTTTATTAACGTCTACACCTACCCCAACCCTAAACCTACCCCTTAAAATAATGCAAAAATAGTAATTATTGATTAAAAATGATAATAGTAAACACTCAATTTTCAGTTAAAGGCTATTCATCATTGAATTCAGTGATGTCATCATCCAGCTCAGTGCAGTTTAAATAGTGTCTTTGCAATCAAGTCGACGATATTGCTGGAAATTAAGTGTCCCCAACTAAGCAAGCCACAGGCGACAGCGGCAAGGAACCGAAACTCCATTGGTGACAGAATGGAGAAAAAAAACCTTGGGAGAACCCAGGCTCAGTCGGGGAGCCAGTTCTCCTCTGACCAGATGAAACCAGCAGTTCAATTCCAGGCTGCTCCTTTAACACTTTGTGCAAAGGACTCAACTGGTTCCTGTGATCTTGTGGGCGTCTAGGAGACAAGGTCCTCACTGGGGATTTGTCTTTGTGGCTCATCTAGTTGTCCTGATCTCCCCTGACATTCAGGGCTGTAGAGGTCGTCTCTAGGTGCTGATCCACCATCTGGGCTGGATACATACTGAATCTGGTGGCTACGGTGACCTCGGAATAAGAAAGAAACAGACTAATATTATCTTGTGGCTACGGTGACCTCGGAATAAGAAAGAAACAGACTAATATTAGTGTAGGTGCCATTCTTCTAACGATGTAGCAAGTACATCGGGTGTTATTTGAAGTGTTCCCGGTTCCGGTTGTCCTCATTAATGCAGCCTAAAAGTCCTTTAACGGATTTGAATATTAGAAATGTGTTAGTGTGTTATGTGTAAACCAGGTTAAAGAGATGGGTCTTTAATCTAGATTTAAACTGACAGAGTGTGTCTGCCTCCCGAACAATGTTAGGTAGTTTATTCCAGAGTTTGGGCGCTAAAAAGGAGAAGGATCTGCCGCCCGCAGTTCATTTTGGTATTCTAGGTATTATCAAATTGCCAGAGTTTTGAGAACGCAGTGGACGTGGAGGACTATAATGCAATAAGAGCTTGTTCAAATACTGAGGTGCTAAACCATTCAGGGTTGGATAAGTAATAAGCAACCTCTTGTGCTAACCTCATGTGTAGAGTCCGGGTTGGGAAACCATTGTTTTAAGCTCAACCAAGTAAGTGGCTTGTTGTTCATTTTGTGTGGCGAACATTGCATTTATCTTGTAATTGCACAATCAGCTTGTAACACTCCAAAGAGAAAGGAAAACTTGAAATCGCATCATATGACCCCTTTAATATTTGCGTGGGTTCTGATGCTTCGGATGAGCGCACGCACAAATCTTCTCACTGCGCATGCAAGCTCGTGTCCTCTGGCTCTTAAATGTTTAAACTGGCAAATCTTACATGAGTTCAGTTAAAACACAGATATCAACGTGTGCTGTTCAGGTCCCAATCTGTAACCGTCCCACTGAGCACTCCCAGAAGGGCAAATTACAATTACATTTATAAGGGAGGACTCCACGGACTATTTTGAGTTTAACCAGACCCAGTAACACACAAACCAAGAAGCTGACCACAAAAATATCCTCAAAAAGTGTTTATATAAGAAATGCCACAAAAAAAACCCATAAAGACACAAAAAACAAGTAAGCAAAAAGTCTGATTCATGAATGTTCTCCTTTGCTTTCAAAATGAGTAAAGAATTACTAAAGAAAAGAGCTTATCTGTTCATTGTCCATTAAACAGTGCTTTATCCTAGAAAGTCTCTGTCCCTTAGTGAAGATGATGATGATGAGTTGTTAAATTAGTGGGGAGCAAACATCCCATAAGTTTCATTTCTAGAATGAGCTCCAATTAGCTTTGTTTGAAGATCCCTAGGCGCTACATTAGGGTGCGTTGTAATGACTTTATCCTGATAACACTCCATCATCATCAATCAGTGGAACCAGTCAAATCACCGTTACTGTTGGCATGGGTCACCCCAAATCCCAAATGATAAGCGGAGTAG
>NW_015507118.1:228387-229588 GCF_001515645.1 Sinocyclocheilus grahami
TTTACTCTGCTTTCCCTGACTTTTATCCCAGAACTTCAGTACTCTAGAGAACCCCCTAGAGCATGGAAAAGGTACTACAATTAGAAAAACCACAGTAACTGCACAGTGGGCGCTTACATACCCTCTCGCTCAATGGGAAATTTGCCCACCGTGGCAAATTTTAAGGTTCTGAACGTAATATGTATCCGTGATGGTGGGATCAGACACTAGTGAGACTTCGTAGTTTACAGGGCCCAATTTTTTAACAACTTTAGCGGGGCCTTTCCATTTTGGGGAAAGTTTTGCCATAAAACCCTCATCTGCCTTGGATAAAGGATGTGTTCGCACCCAAACTACATCTCCGACCTGGAACAATGTCTGCTGGTGTCGCTGGTCGTAATATTTTTTTTGTTTGGCTTGGGCTCGTGCAACATTCTCCTTTACTAAATTGATGAGGTCTTTCTGATGTTCCAAGGAGGGATGAACAGATACACCCAGTGAGCATATGTCTTTTGACATAATCGGTTGACATTTCACCGCTAATATGAGTAATTTTTTATTTATTTATTTTTGTTATCGCTTATATTAAGTGTCCAGTGTTTTCCATACATTGAGTTATGTGTGGCGGCCCGTCATAAAATCAAAACTGACCACCACAAATAGATTTTCCAAAAGGATTCTACTTCGCTGAATAAACGGAGCACTGCACGTTTCAAAATTAAAATGCGGCGCGGGCGTTTTAATATGAATGTAGCACTGAAAAGAACCGACCGTTTTCAGTAAAGTTTTGATGTCATTTTCATTTCGTCTTTCCTAGCATTTGTGAGCGCAGCGCTTATTTGATTACAGCCGTTAACGGGGAAACCGCTGTATCTCCGCTCCAACAGCGCCTCCTGCTGGCAGAGATTGAATTTGCATTTGCAAGTCTGTGAGAAACACTGGTGTCTGTCATCAAACATAAACAAAAAGCATGCTTCAGAACTGTTTTGAGAAGGTGCTTTGAACCATGTATTATTACTATGAATTAGGCTACTGCGATTACCATCTAGTGCCCTGCAATAATCATTTACTCAAACTAGCTTTTATGAGATAAAGGGAGAAAAAAAAAATCAGCCAAACATATCGGCCAAAAAAGACAGCATCATATATCCACCATCGGCTGCCCTGATTTGTAAAAATGGGCATCGGCCAGAGAAAACCCCGTATCAGTCGACCTCTATTG
>NW_015507118.1:229834-230743 GCF_001515645.1 Sinocyclocheilus grahami
AAGTATTCGTCGTTTTGCTGTATGCATGAACTAACTCTTTCTGGGAAAGAATCTTTTACAGCATATGCATGAAAGGTATTACACATAAGGTCTACAGGCATTGCAAATAAGAAGCTGTTTCAAATGCATGAATCATTTTCAGTTAGTGCAAGCTTTAATTCCTATTCTGCTTGCATTTACTAACTGTTGCTGAGAAAGAAGCTTTACAGCATATGCATTAATAATATTGCTTAGGAACACTAATAAACACTTGCTGAGCATGTAATCTGTATCATATTCTTATGCATAAAAGCTCTAACTGTTTAGAACTGTGTTTGTACAATGCATGTAAGAACTCGTTTCAACTGCATGAAACGTTTTCAGAAAATGCTAGCATTAGTCGTTTTTCTGCATGCATGAACTAACTCTCGCTGGGAAAGAAGTTTATAGCATATGCATGCATCTTATTGCACAGAAACTGTCTATAGGTATTGCAAATAAGAAATTGTTTCAGTTGTTTAAAATGAATCAATCATTTTCAGTTAGTGCAAGCCTTAATTCCTCTTCTACATGCATGAACTACCTCACACTGGAAAATAAGCTTTACAGCAAATGCATGCATGGTATTGCTTAGGATCACTAATATTCACTTGCTGAAGATAGAATTTCTAACATATTCTTATCATGGCATTGCTTAGATCAGTGCTTCTCAAAGTCCGGACACCCATCCGGATCCGGACCCGGGAGGAAATTCAGTCCGGACCTGCCTGTCTTTTTGGAGATTGTCCGAAATACAAGCGAAGGCTTTTGAATATTGAAACTTTTCCTTCAGGACATTTGTTGCCATTACACCCAGTGAGCATATGACTTTTGACATAATCGGTTGACATTTCACCGCTAATATGAGTAATTTTTTATTTATTTATTTTT
>NW_015507119.1:0-1966 GCF_001515645.1 Sinocyclocheilus grahami
GCCGAAGGAATATCCTGCGGACCGAGATCTGCAGAGAATACTGAAGAAAAGTTACAGGCCTACTCGTGCATTTCTGGGACTCGGGTTTTGTTTTTTAGAAACTGCATAGACAATCAAAATTAAAAAACCCTTTCGATGTCGCACCTCGCCCTCTCTGATGGCCAGATCTGATAGCAACTCTCGTGCAGATGGGGCTGTTTTCTCATTTGGCGTCTAAATGTCATAGTAGGTTTAGATTGTCGTTTTTCGTGATAAATGCACGTTTGACCTCCGTTCAGATGCATCTGGTTCGGCTCAAACCGGGCATCAATATTGGCACCGATAACACGTTTGAATAAAATATAACAGCTCGCAAAAGAGCGTGCAACGCAAATATCTGGCAAGCGGTTTATCAGATGTGTGATAGTGCAAAACAATGGAACTCTGCTTTGCTGCGAAGCCTGATTAATTTCCCTGGGATTGTTTGTTTAAATGTTTCCGTTTAGCTCTGTTTGGCTTCCTGTTTATGAGCGACTCGGATTCATAACCACTGGTGTTTTAATCTGATATTGGGTTTTTAAAGATCACCGCCTTTTTTTTTTTTTTATTCCTCTGCTAAAGTGAATTAGTTTGGTGGTGCTGAGACTGTGAAGGCTGCTTAATGCAGTTACGACAACCAGATGCGGGAAATTAGCCTGTGTTTGTGAGGATGCTTAAGTGTCATGGTTTGCTTTGAGACCATTTATTTGTATATAAAATCAATTATGGCAGAAAAAAACATGAAAACAAACATTCTGTATTAGCGCTTCGTTAAACTGACATTAACCTTTTATAAAAAAATGGACCATGGAGCTCTTAATGAAGTGGCAGCAGATTTGCCATCTTGAGAAGATAGAACTGGCAGAAAAGTTCTGTATTAAATGTCAAGTGTGAACAATGCTGTAAGATGAACGTCTGAGCACATTCGAGGTTAAAAGCTCTGGCGTGAGAGATCTGCTGCCAGTGATGCGAATACCTGATGTTATGTGCATAATATGTTGCGGAGAGAAATGTCTCAAAAAGTAGTATATAAGATAGTTCACCCAAAAATTAAAATGACCCCATGATTTACTCACCCTCAAGCAGTCCTAGGTGTGTATGACTTTCTTCTTTCAGACGAATCCAATCGGAGTTATGTTTAAAAACGTCCTGGCTCCTCCAAGCTTTATAATGACAGTGAATGGGTGTTATTTTTCAGTAGTCCAAAAGAAGTCCAATAAAGTGCATCCATCCATCATAAAAAGTCCCCCACATGGCTTCAGGGTGAATAAAGGCCTCCGGAAGCTAATCAATGTGCTTGTGTAAGAAACATGTCCATATTTAAAACTTTATAAACCGTAATCTGTGAATGAAGGTGCGTACAACAGTTAGTCGAAGCTAGAGATTATGGTTTATAATTGATTCGCTTCAGGAGGCCTTTATTCACCCTGGAGCCGTGTGGGGCACTTTTTATGATGGATGGATGCACTTTATTGGACTTCTTTTGGACTGTTGAAAGATAACACCCATTCACTGCCATTATAAAGCTTGGAAGAGCCAGGACGTTTTTTAATATAACTCTGATTGTATTCGTCTGAAAGAAGAAAGTCATACACACCTAGGATTGCTTGAGGGTGAGTAAATCATTGGGTCATTTTCATTTTTGGCTGAAATATCCGTTAAAGTAATTTTCAGACAGATGTTATGGTAGCAATATGGATAAAAGACTGAAAACTGCTGCATGTGTGTTGTGTATCTAACAGAAAAGGTAGTCTAGCAATTTTATTGCAATTTAACACGAATGTGGCTTATGTTTATGCAGGTTTCAATAAATTATTGCTAGCATTAGTTTGGCTTGAAAATGATAAATAATGTTTTGCACCATATGCAAGTGTTTTCAGTAAAAGTCTATGAATTCAGTAAAAGTCTGTATAATTTCCAGCTTTTATTTCAAATATATAAAAAAAAA
>NW_015507119.1:7705-18160 GCF_001515645.1 Sinocyclocheilus grahami
TTTGTCAATAAAGAATAACAATTTGGTCCCTTTGTAAATTCTCTTTGCCACCTTGAAGTTTTCTCAGTCTCCTTAAAGTGTAAATACGGCCGGGAAGTAAGAAAACACACATTCAAATGTATCCTCAATACTTCAATTTATTCATAGAAATACAGATATTATATAGGCATATGTCGAGGGGAGTTTCATCCTCTTAACCAATGAGGATATGAATAACATACACGTAGGATCTTTGGCCAAGAACATGTGTTTATATAAAATAGCCACATGTACAGAAAAACATGGACATATTAGGAATAGACTTTTGCGAAGAATGCTGAACTGTCTTCATGGTTTCATCACGAACTCCTTTACCCTTGTAGTCATAACATTCATGTCTTTATTGGGGACAGAAAAACAAGAGAAGCTAATGTATACATTTAAGCATGCATACTTCGCATATAAGTAAGACATGTTTAAAACATAATATCAAGAGAGAGAGATGGATACAGAAGGAGGGATTCAGAAAGAATGCGTTGTATATATAAGACTGAGAGAGAGGGAGAAAGGAGGGTATGTCTGGACTCAACAGAAAGACAGAGAGTGTTTTCTAACACACCCCAAAATGAAAATGCTGAAATGTCTTCAGAAATGTAGCATTGCTCAGCAATGGATGTGAATGGGTGCCGTCAGAATGAGAGTCCAAACAGCTGATAAAAACATCACAATAATCCACAGCACTCCAGTCCTTCAGTGAACATCTGGAGAAGCCAAAAGCTGTGTTTGTGAGAAACAAACAGCTTGCAAACAGTGAGATGACAACAACGATACAAGAGAAACCTTGCGCTCAGCTGCTCCTTTGCTGCAGTAACCAAATCAAGATCATATGAAGCCGTGCAAACACAAAGTCCCGCTCGCATGCAGATGCACGCACGCATTCTCACAGGACACACACTTCAATAAACACAAACACCACTGATATGCATGAATGCAAGAGTAGCCTACACAAACAGAAAGACAAAATTACTGAATCATACATAAAGCATTGTTTTTTTCTCTCTTTCTCTCTCTCTCACTCGTTCCGTTTCCGCCCCTGGCTGTGATTTTAACACACCCTCATTAGTGCACACGATTAATTAGACTTTTAATTGACATCAGATATGCTGCTGCGGATCCAAATATCGAATCTTCCACCAAGGCCTCATTTACACATCATGTTTGTTTTATTCAATAAAGATCTTGAAGATGCTGCTGATGTATATTATTCTCTAATCAATGTTTCCTGAACATTAAAGGCGTCCCGCTGAGTTTCAGACGAAAATTACATCTGGATTTAATCAAACATACTTAGTGTAAATGTTAAACAGGCTGATGCCTGCCATAAACATCTGAAGACTGTACTACTGAAAGATTAAATACAGAAGTATCAGAGAAAAGCTTTGATTTTTATGAAGTCATATTTGACAAACTGTGATTATGAACAGTGAGCGCCTGTGGATTTTGTGCGTTTTCACAGCCATAAGTGCTGTTCTTATAGTGCGTGTTTAATAAACTCACATAGAGTTTAAAAGCTAAAGGTTTCTCGAACATCAAAATACCAAATACTTAAAGTCATGCCAGGGGTGCAAATAAGAAAATTCAGGAAACGTAGAAATGAAAAGTAAAGTTTTCCTTTGTAAAACCAAATTGTTGCATTCATTTGATTCTAAGATCAATTTTAATGCTAAATTGAGACAATCGCAACAAAAGTATTGTAATATTAAATGTTTTTTATATTACAGTTTTTGCCTATTGCTTGAACACTTTTTGCAAAACTTCGGCTCATTGTGTCAAAAGTTTACACACAAGCACACAAGACACAGCACTGGGAAATAAACCCTTCACATCTATGTCGAATTGAAACTGCGATCAAAACCTAACAATCCTTTGTCAAAATGTCACTCTGATGACTAAATGATACACACTTTCATCATATGAATACACTTTCAGATTAGCAGCAACACACTAGTGTACTTTATATAAAACACTGCAGTCTTTAATTTTCACTGTTTTTATTCAGTTCATCAGTTAGCATTCTGTGAAGCTCAATGCAACACTTACAGTTTTTGTTCTGGTTTTTTCCAACAAAGCACTGGAAGGTTACAAATGACATCAACTCAATACTGCACATCACAGTACTATACAGTACACAACAGTACAGTAAATGCAGTAATGCAAAAATAATACACAAAATACACTACTGTAATTACAGAAAAACAGGCCAGTTGTGCGTGGGTGGGATTACAGATCCTGCCGTCTGTTTGGGTCTGGCCACAGGATCTCATCATGTTGCTCTAATATCATCTGAAATATTGTTCCGTGCATAGCCTCTTCGACCATGTCCTACTCCTCTCTCTCTTCGTCTTCGTCTTCCTCTTCCTCTTCCTCTTCCTCTACCTCTTGCTCTCTCTGCCTCCATGCTTGCAAAGTTCTCAAAAAGGCCTATTTGTGGTTGGCTGATTGTGATCAGTTTTGTAAGTAAGTGTTTTCAGGTGTGTGTCTAAGTGTTTTCAATCACCCAATGGGTTTTGTATTTTGAATAGATGTGTTTTTCCAGTGGTACCCATGAGATTCATTTATGAACGAAGAGTCTTTTGTATGAAATAGTGTGTAGTGTGCAGGAGCAAGTGTGTCGCAGAACTGCAACTGAAGTGCGAAGCAGCGCTTTTGTTTAAGGAATGGTTACGCTGTGTTTAAGGTGTAGTAACAAAAGCTTCAAGTTTTGTAACTTTGGTCTAAGCATGTGTCTATAGTGTTCAAGCAATAGGCAAAAACTGTAAAGTCCCATGAAGACGAAAAAAAGAGCTTCATGAATGACAACCACTGAAAATTAAAAAAGTATAAATGAAAAGTAAATGAAAAAAGGCTATATTGATTAGCTTGTTCAGGTGTGTTTGATCAGGGCTGTCACGATATCAGATTTTTCACTACACGATTATCCTGGCCTCAAAAATTCACAATAACGATATATCGCGATATCTATAGAAATCTTGAAAAATAAAATAATGGTGATAATAATAATAATAACAACAACAAATAAATCACGCTATCAGTCAAATTAGTCTTTATTTTTATTTTTATTTATTTTTTTGACCAATGAATCACACCATTGCATGCAAAAGGAACAATGAGGCCTCGCTGTAAGGCCTCGGTGCATGAGGCCTTACAGCGAATACAGACAATTCACCCCCAGTCCAGAAGTGGGTTTGATAACCGGCCGCCAGCAGAACAACAGCGAATGATGAGTTGCGCACTTGAAAACAAAGCACACTAGACAGTGGAGAGGCGGGCGAGCTGATGTGTGGTTCACTGTATGTTATTTTGATAAAGTTCCAACTGCGCTGTCAAGTTAGCAATGCTGGAACTGATGTGTGTTGTGTGTGTGTGTGTGTGAGCGTGTGTGTGAGTGAGTGTGTGTGTGTGTGTGCGTGTGTGTGTGTGTGTAATTCATTAAAATGCATCTAGACTTCCATTGTAAGCTTCCATATGGCCACGCACACCCTAATCACACAAAACAATAATTGCATAAGGCATAGTTATTGTTATCTTGTGTTGTTTTATTTGCATGGCTGCAGCTGTATGTTTGTTCTCTGGTCTCCTGCGTCTTGTCATGATGTTCTTTCAAAGACTCGGTTCTGTATAAACGACCCTATTATCACAGCCTGCATTCAAAAGTCTTTCCACAACACGGGAAGCTTATTTAAAGATATCCATCTGGATCACGCCACGCCAATCACCTCAAGACGACAACAAACAAATCAATAAATAACACACCTGAACCAAATGAAACAATCTAAGGCTCTGCTGCAAACCGAAACGCTTCAGCATGTGAAGTGAACGTGACTGAGACTACAGTTCAGCTTATACTGTAGTGAACCTGCTAGAGAGTCCACACACACCTTCACAAAACATCAGCCGCATCGGATTGGGTTTCACCGCTTACGTTTAGGGTTTCGATTAGAGTACAGAACCAAATTTAGTCATGGTTGTGATTCTCTAGAACTACGGTATTGCATTAAAGATATACAAGACGTGTATATTATTTATTTATTTTATTTTAGTCTGAGTCTGTGTAATTTGTTGTTGTTGTATTATGAAAACCGTAAAATGAAGTAAAAAGAAAAAAAGAATACAAAATCAAGTTGATTTAAAGTAAAAACAAAAATAATCCAATAAATGAACTAATTAACTAAATAAATGAATAAATAAATAAATAAAAAATACAAGTCAATTTAAATTGAACCTAGTAAAAATAAAATATAACCAAAAAAAAATATATATATATATAAAAAAAAAAAATGATAATGCAATTGAATTTAACCTATTAAAATAAAATAACACAAATATGAAAATAATCAATAAACTGATTAAATAACTGAATCAATAAACTGAATAAATAAAAACAATATTGATACAATTTTAATTGAACCTACTAAAAAATCAAATCTAACTAAACCTATTAAAAATGAAAAATAACAAAACAAACAAACAAATAAATAAATAAATAAGAAAATGCAATTTGAATTAAACCTAAAAAATTCAAATAAAAATTAAAATATTACAATAAATAAATGAGCAAAGTAAATAAATAATCAAATAAAATAATACTAATGCAATTTGAATTGAACCTAATAAAATAAAATATAACCAATAAAATAAAAAAATGCAATATATATATATTTAAAAAGTCTAAAATATGGTTTCATGATTGAGACAAAATTATGACTAGTAATTCTCAGTTCCCAAGAATAACACATTTGTTTAAAGGCTGAAAACTCTTTACTGATTCCTATTGAAAAAACAAATTGGAAAAATGCTTCGAGAACAGTGGCAGCTGAAAATGTAATGAAATGCAGTGATTTATAATCATACATGTGCTTCTGCTGCATTATGAAATCAGAAAGCCTCTCGAGGCCGTGTGCTACAGTCATTTCACCACAGTTACCTCTGCTAACCCGCGGTAAATCACTGTGACACGGCCCACGTTCATTTGACTGAACAGGTGACGGCTTTGAAGTCGAGCAGAGAAGCATCCGCTTAGGGGTGTGTGTGTGTGTGTGTGTGTGTGTGTGTGTGTGTGAGTGAGTGTGTGTGTGAGTGTGTGACTGTGTGTGTGTTAAGAGGGCCTTTCAGAGAAGATAAAATCCAAGCAATAATGAAAATCGATGTAAGACACCTTTTGTTGAAGCTTATTTGGTCAAAATGATCACTTATATAACTACTCACCAAATAAATAAGTCTTTAGATGTTTCTCCTTCTAACTTGATGAGCTGGACGTGGAACAGTACATGATGTAACTCAGGCTAAATGAGTTACCGGCTTGTGATTTATATGTTTACTGTATGATACACATATGCACGTATGATGCTCGTCCCCTCAGGAGTCAAAGTCAAACACACACACGAGCAAGAGAAGCTATAGACATTAATAAAGTCAGCTGACATGAAGAGCACTGTAAGAGGATTACACACACTCACACACACACACACACACACTCACACTCACTCTCTTACAAACATACACTCACACTCACTCTCTCACATACACACTCACACTCACACTCACTCTCTCACATACACACTCACACTCACACTCACTCTCTCACATACACACTCACACTCACACTCACTCTCTCACATACACACTCACACTCACACTCACTCTCTCACATACACACTCACACTCACACTCACTCTCTCACATACACACTCACACTCACACTCACTCTCTCACATACACACTCACACTCACACTCACTCTCTCACATACACACTCACACTCACACTCACTCTCTCACATACACACTCACACTCACACTCACTCTCTCACATACACACTCACACTCACACTCACTCTCTCACATACACACTCACACTCACACTCACTCTCTCACATACACACTCACACTCACACTCACTCTCTCACATACACACTCACACTCACACTCACTCTCTCACATACACACTCACACTCACACTCACTCTCTCACATACACACTCACACTCACACTCACTCTCTCACATACACACTCACACTCACACTCACTCTCTCACATACACACTCACACTCACACTCACTCTCTCACATACACACTCACACTCACACTCACTCTCTCACATACACACTCACACTCACACTCACTCTCTCACATACACACTCACACTCACACTCACTCTCTCACATACACACTCACACTCACACTCACTCTCTCACATACACACTCACACTCACACTCACTCTCTCACATACACACTCACACTCACACTCACTCTCTCACATACACACTCACACTCACACTCACTCTCTCACATACACACTCACACTCACACTCACTCTCTCACATACACACTCACACTCACACTCACTCTCTCACATACACACTCACACTCACACTCACTCTCTCACATACACACTCACACTCACACTCACTCTCTCACATACACACTCACACTCACACTCACTCTCTCACATACACACTCACACTCACACTCACTCTCTCACATACACACTCACACTCACACTCACTCTCTCACATACACACTCACACTCACACTCACTCTCTCACATACACACTCACACTCACACTCACTCTCTCACATACACACTCACACTCACACTCACTCTCTCACATACACACTCACACTCACACTCACTCTCTCACATACACACTCACACTCACACTCACTCTCTCACATACACACTCACACTCACACTCACTCTCTCACATACACACTCACACTCACACTCACTCTCTCACATACACACTCACACTCACACTCACTCTCTCACATACACACTCACACTCACACTCACTCTCTCACATACACACTCACACTCACACTCACTCTCTCACATACACACTCACACTCACACTCACTCTCTCACATACACACTCACACTCACACTCACTCTCTCACACACACACACTCACTCTCGTGAGAAAGTTTAAAAAAAACAAAACTGAATAAAAAAATTAATGCAACACACATACACTGTTAGAATGTTCAGTCACTGTGACATTTGCATACTGCATCATGATTGGTGCTTTTCCTTGCATATATTTGCATACTGAATTGTAATAAAAAACAGTTCTGACAACTCTCTAGTAAAGTGTGTTCTGGTCAAAAATTTGTTTTTTTTTTCACTTGATTTGTGACATTCACTTTCACTGCTGTCTATTTCCAGACTTTAAGTGCTTACATTTTTTTGATTTTTTTTTTTTTGCCTCTGTACTCTCAATATTGTGTGGCGTCCTTGTTGAACTCTGGCGTGTTGGAGATGTTGTGTTCTGCCTCTCTAGGGTCTCATAATCACATCAGCACTGTCTAATTTCATCCACTGCACTGAGAGTTGCAACACAGTTCATTGTCCCTGCAGTACAGCCGAGGGTCAGAGGCACTGTTTGCACCACATTAATCTGATTTATGCTGTTTTATGCTGATGTTGAAGCTTGTCCAGTGATTTATTGATAAGGGTTAACATAGTTAACTAAAACTAAAACCATAAAAAAATCCGGCAATCACAGCTGCCGTTTTTTTACCGTACATTTTACGGAATTTTTTTACAGTGTATATATTCTCTAAATATTCTTTTTTTTTTTTCCACAGCAGAATAAAAAATAAATAGGTAACTGCAACTTTTTGTCTCAAACTCAAATTTTATCTCGCAGTTCTGAGAAAAAAAGCGCAAATTTCAAGGAAAAATTCTGAATTGTGTGTTGTTAACTCTCTATTGTGAGAAAAAAGTCTGAATTGTGAAACATAAACTCGCAATTCTGAGAAGAAAAGTCAGAATGTGAGATATACTGTAAACTCCGTATAAAAAATAAAGTCAAGCTTCTTTCTGCTATAGAATTTTAAAAAATGTAATTGCGACTTTTTATCTCACAATTATGTCCTCGGGCTAACAAAAATATGTTCTATGAATGTTTTCCTAGCATTACCCTAAAGTTCAAAATGTAAATGTTTTTGTAAATGTTAGAAAAAAAATGTTTCTTGGTTATGTGAGTGTTTTATCCATTAAGTGTTTAGTCCATTTTATCATTTTGCAAACATTATGGGACATTTATTTTTGAATGTTCTCTGACAAACAAAGGGCAAGAAAGAGGAAGAGGAGGAGGAGGAGGAGGAGGAGGGCAAGAAAGAGGAGGAGGAGGAGGAGGGCAAGAAAGAGGAGGAGGAGGAGGAGGGCAAGAAAGAGGAGGAGGAGGAGGAGGGCAAGAAAGAGGAGGAGGAGGAGGAGGGCAAGAAAGAGGAGGAGGAGGAGGAGGGCAAGAAAGAGGAGGAGGAGGAGGAGGGCAAGAAAGAGGAGGAGGAGGAGGAGGGCAAGAAAGAGGAGGAGGAGGAGGAGGGCAAGAAAGAGGAGGAGGAGGAGGAGGGCAAGAAAGAGGAGGAGGAGGAGGAGGGCAAGAAAGAGGAGGAGGAGGAGGAGGGCAAGAAAGAGGAGGAGGAGGAGGAGGGCAAGAAAGAGGAGGAGGAGGAGGAGGGCAAGAAAGAGGAGGAGGAGGAGGAGGGCAAGAAAGAGGAGGAGGAGGAGGAGGGCAAGAAAGAGGAGGAGGAGGAGGAGGGCAAGAAAGAGGAGGAGGAGGAGGAGGGCAAGAAAGAGGAGGAGGAGGAGGAGGGCAAGAAAGAGGAGGAGGAGGAGGAGGGCAAGAAAGAGGAGGAGGAGGAGGAGGGCAAGAAAGAGGAGGAGGAGGAGGAGGGCAAGAAAGAGGAGGAGGAGGAGGAGGGCAAGAAAGAGGAGGAGGAGGAGGAGGGCAAGAAAGAGGAGGAGGAGGAGGAGGGCAAGAAAGAGGAGGAGGAGGAGGAGGGCAAGAAAGAGGAGGAGGAGGAGGAGGGCAAGAAAGAGGAGGAGGAGGAGGAGGGCAAGAAAGAGGAGGAGGAGGAGGAGGGCAAGAAAGAGGAGGAGGAGGAGGAGGGCAAGAAAGAGGAGGAGGAGGAGGAGGGCAAGAAAGAGGAGGAGGAGGAGGAGGGCAAGAAAGAGGAGGAGGAGGAGGAGGGCAAGAAAGAGGAGGAGGAGGAGGAGGGCAAGAAAGAGGAGGAGGAGGAGGAGGGCAAGAAAGAGGAGGAGGAGGAGGAGGGCAAGAAAGAGGAGGAGGAGGAGGAGGGCAAGAAAGAGGAGGAGGAGGAGGAGGGCAAGAAAGAGGAGGAGGAGGAGGAGGGCAAGAAAGAGGAGGAGGAGGAGGAGGGCAAGAAAGAGGAGGAGGAGGAGGAGGGCAAGAAAGAGGAGGAGGAGGAGGAGGGCAAGAAAGAGGAGGAGGAGGAGGAGGGCAAGAAAGAGGAGGAGGAGGAGGAGGGCAAGAAAGAGGAGGAGGAGGAGGAGGGCAAGAAAGAGGAGGAGGAGGAGGAGGGCAAGAAAGAGGAGGAGGAGGAGGAGGGCAAGAAAGAGGAGGAGGAGGAGGAGGGCAAGAAAGAGGAGGAGGAGGAGGAGGGCAAGAAAGAGGAGGAGGAGGAGGAGGGCAAGAAAGAGGAGGAGGAGGAGGAGGGCAAGAAAGAGGAGGAGGAGGAGGAGGGCAAGAAAGAGGAGGAGGAGGAGGAGGGCAAGAAAGAGGAGGAGGAGGAGGAGGGCAAGAAAGAGGAGGAGGAGGAGGAGGGCAAGAAAGAGGAGGAGGAGGAGGAGGGCAAGAAAGAGGAGGAGGAGGAGGAGGGCAAGAAAGAGGAGGAGGAGGAGGAGGGCAAGAAAGAGGAGGAGGAGGAGGAGGGCAAGAAAGAGGAGGAGGAGGAGGAGGGCAAGAAAGAGGAGGAGGAGGAGGAGGGCAAGAAAGAGGAGGAGGAGGAGGAGGGCAAGAAAGAGGAGGAGGAGGAGGAGGGCAAGAAAGAGGAGGAGGAGGAGGAGGGCAAGAAAGAGGAGGAGGAGGAGGAGGGCAAGAAAGAGGAGGAGGAGGAGGAGGGCAAGAAAGAGGAGGAGGAGGAGGAGGGCAAGAAAGAGGAGGAGGAGGAGGAGGGCAAGAAAGAGGAGGAGGAGGAGGAGGGCAAGAAAGAGGAGGAGGAGGAGGAGGGCAAGAAAGAGGAGGAGGAGGAGGAGGGCAAGAAAGAGGAGGAGGAGGAGGAGGGCAAGAAAGAGGAGGAGGAGGAGGAGGGCAAGAAAGAGGAGGAGGAGGAGGAGGGCAAGAAAGAGGAGGAGGAGGAGGAGGGCAAGAAAGAGGAGGAGGAGGAGGAGGGCAAGAAAGAGGAGGAGGAGGAGGAGGGCAAGAAAGAGGAGGAGGAGGAGGAGGGCAAGAAAGAGGAGGAGGAGGAGGAGGGCAAGAAAGAGGAGGAGGAGGAGGAGGGCAAGAAAGAGGAAGAGGAGGAGGAGGGCGAGAAAGAGGAAGAGGAGGGCGAGAAAGAGGAAGAGGAGGAGAAAGATGAGGAAGAGGAGGAGGAGGAGGGCAAGAAAGAGGAAGAGGAGGAGGAGGGCAAGGAAGAGGAGGAGGAGGGCAAGAAAGAGGAAGAGGGGCAG
>NW_015507119.1:18226-24757 GCF_001515645.1 Sinocyclocheilus grahami
TCACTGTATGTATAGTACTGCATGAATATTTTTTGTAACTGCACATCTACTTTTTGTAGAATTGCAAGGCTGCCACATGCAGGTGGAAGGACAGCTATATTCACTCGGGAGCAAGAGGCTGTTATAGGCATGGTCCTTTAAGATAATGTAATACGACAAATCCAGGAACGAGTGATACAAGACAACACACACTTCCAGGGAATCGACAGTGTGAGCATTTCCACAATTGACCGTGTCCTCCATCGTAACAGGATGCGAATGAAACAAGTATTCAGAGTACCTTTTGAGCGCAACTCACCACGGGTGAAAGAACTGCGAGCTCAGTATGTGCAAGTAAGTGTGCATTCAGAAACATTTACTGTAATCCAGATTGTCTACAGTACTAACACATACTACGTGAACGACATTACTCTTCAGTACATACAATGTATGTGAATCAGAAGTGCGTACAGTAGGCCTAATTGTACTCTACAGTATAGCACTGTCGATTTACAAATTTCTACACAGACAATATTTGACTTGGACAGACCCCATGACTTCATCTTTGTCGATGAAGCAGGCTTCAATCTAATAAAGAGGAGAAGGAGAGGCCGAAACATGATTGGACAGTGGGCCATTGTTGAAGTCCCTGGTCAACGAGGTGGCAATGTCACAATCTGTGCTGCTATCAGCAACCATGGTGTTCTACATCACCATGTTACACTCGGGCCATATAACACCCAGCACCTTCTAAGATTTATTGCCAATCTAAGATATATTTTATTTGAGCAGCAGGTTCAAGAGCAGCAGGGTCAAGAGCTAAATGAGAATCTCATTCCCACCTATGTGATGGACAATGTCAGTTTCCAATCTAGCTGCTCAGGGAATGGTTTGACATCAATGGGCAGTTTATTAACTTGTACTTCCCTCCATACTCGCCTTTCCTGAATCCGATTAATGAGTTGTTCTCCTCTTGGAGATGGAAAGTCTATGATAGACAACCCTACACCAGAGTAAATCTGCTGCAAGCCATGGATTTAGCCTGTGGTGATATAGGTGAGGAATCAGACTGGATACGGCACACAAGAGGCTTCTTCCCCCGTTGCCTCAGGAGGGACAATATTGCTTGTGATGTCGACAAAGTGCTCTGGCCTGACCCAGCCCAAAGACAAGAAGAAGCACATTGATCACATGTTTACTCCTTTGATTTTTGTCCCTTTTAGTATTGTATACTGTAGTACAGTGCATTGTAGGCTGTACAATGAACAAATTGTATGGCCCTGAACATTGTGCTTTCCATTTGTTAACAGTACTGACTGCTCAATAGATTTTGACTGGTTGCAGGTTCATAGCAACAAAGAACAAAGGAGACAAAGAGACAAAGGACGAGTTTGTGAGATGCAGGGTACAGTACTGTAAAAATAGGGAGGAGGAAGAACAAAAAAAATTGCAAAGCAGAGTAGTAATTTCTGATCAGTTTTGAGCTACTATGCTAGAACATGTTTTCGTTCATCAAAAGACAACGACGGAAAAATATGAAATTTGTTTTGAGATTGAAAATGTACTTCTCCCTGAGAACTATATGTTTTGAACAATGTGTTTTCTATTTTTGTGGTGTATTGTTTACTGACTGCTTGACAGTGTATATCATTTTGATCACTTTGTTTCTGATTTGAGAGCAGTGTTTGATTTTGAACACAGGTAAAACTGTTTTGAGGCGAAAGTTTCATTTTGCGAGAGGAGTCAGAGGTGTTTTAAATAGCGCTTGAAGATGAGGTTTTGTGTTTCATGTTTTCAGAAATTGTGTTTTGGCAATCGAGAAAAACTGTAAGAAAACATTCCATTTGATCATTTTTCAAACATAATCGGAAAGCTGCTTTTCAGTGTTCTCTGAATGTCCTGAAATAACGATTAAAAGGCATTAGACAAATCCAAATGCTTCAGAAAAAAACGTTCCGTGAATGATGTTTAAATAACGTTTTTGTGTTAACATTTTGAGAACATTATTAAAGACATACTTTTGACTGAATGTTAATGTTACTGGATGAACGTTTATCAAATTATGTACAAGTATCAGCTATAACGCACTTATCGAAATAAAAGCAGTCAAAACGTTTATATTTTAATGATAAAAGAAGTATTCAAAAATGTGTAATTTAATTTACAATCTGCAAAGGAGTGGAAAAATGTGATCAACTACTCCATTTAAAGAGCTTGACATAAACAGACATATATAAGCTTTTTTTCCACAAATCATTTTCCGTTGCGGTTTAGAAACATCTGGATCATATTTGCTTTGCATATTTTCTTCTGTCTCTGGCCATAATTCTAACCTTAAAATCAGGATTAGGCATGAAATAATGTCATACGTGTGGAAATAGGCCGAGAATTGTACGAATCCTTGTAATCTTACTCAATTGGAATCATGTCTTTGTGGCAGTTTTTCTGCTTCATAACCTTAAAATGGTTGTCAAAAGCAAAAATGCTACAAAATGCATTATATTTTGGGAGAAAGTGCGACGCGCTTGAGCAAAACAGACACTATTTTTGTAATCAGCACCACGAAATTTGTAGGAAACAAGTATTTCATTCAGCAAATATGATGCGGGGTGTTTTTGATTATGCCACAAAATCATACAGAATGTACCTGGTTTAAGAATAAAACCTATTCTATATAGAGTGTAAAAAATCCACTTCAACTGAAATCTGGCTTTCTATTGCCGAGTGTGTTTTGGATTTCTAAATCAACACAGCCTCAGCAAAATCATCAACGGATTGACTGAAAATCAGGCCTGAAATGCACTGAAGTGCAGTGTGTTTTTGCTGAAAAGCTGAAAAGCAAAAGTCCCTGATGTGAGGTTCGAGTCGTGATGCTTCATCAGAGAGGAGTTACTTCAGATGAAGATGAAGATCTTTCAGTTCTGTATCCTGCTATAAATAATCATTCTGTCATCATGTCATTCTAAACATTATACTCCTTTCTTCTATGAAACAGGAAATAAAACATGAATGCTGATTTATACTGTTAAGAACAAGAATAGCAGCATAACAGCATTTCATGTTAGTCTTCTTCAATCAGACATTTTGTTCACTGGTGCGAAGGTGAGTAGATGATGGCTCCGTATTCATTCCTTTTAGCTACGAATCTAGCATTAACATAGCTGTTCTATTAAAGATTTAACAATTAGTATTTTATCTTGCTTGGAGGCACTGCAGCAAATAATGTATATGTAACTAGAAATCTGAACAATCAGTGAACTCATGTCGTGTGCTCCTGAAAAAAGATTGTATTCTCCCACAAACTTTGAGTGTATGTGGACACCTTTTCTTGATACTGATTTAGATATTAATTTTATTTAATGATTTTCTGGACTTTATTATTTTCTATATGTACGCTTCAAACATAATCGGAAAGCTGCTTTTCAATGTTCTCTGAATGTCCTGAAATAACGATTAAAAGGCGTTAGACAAATCCAAATGCTTCAGAAAAAAACCGTTCCGTGAATGATGTTTAAATAACGTTTTTGTGTTAACATTTTGAGAACATTATTAAAGACATACTTTTGACTGAATGTTAATGTTACTGGATGAACGTTTATCAAATTATGTACAAGTATCAGCTATAACGCACTTATCGAAATAAAAGCAGTCAAAACGTTTATATTTTAATGATAAAAAGAAGTATTCAAAAATGTGTAATTTAATTTACAATCTGCAAAGGAGTGGAAAAATGTGATCAACTACTCCATTTAAAGAGCTTGACATAAACAGACATATATAAGCTTTTTTTCCACAAATCATTTTCCGTTGCGGTTTAGAAACATCTGGATCATATTTGCTTTGCATATTTTCTTCTGTCTCTGGCCATAATTCTAACCTTAAAATCAGGATTAGGCATGAAATAATGTCATACGTGTGGAAATAGGCCGAGAATTGTACGAATCCTTGTAATCTTACTCAATTGGAATCATGTCTTTGTGGCAGTTTTTCTGCTTCATAACCTTAAAATGGTTGTCAAAAGCAAAAATGCTACAAAATGCATTATATTTTGGGAGAAAGTGCGACGCGCTTGAGCAAAACAGACACTATTTTTGTAATCAGCACCACGAAATTTGTAGGAAACAAGTATTTCATTCAGCAAATATGATGCGGGGTGTTTTTGATTATGCCACAAAATCATACAGAATGTACCTGGTTTAAGAATAAAACCTATTCTATATAGAGTGTAAAAAATCCACTTCAACTGAAATCTGGCTTTCTATTGCCGAGTGTGTTTTGGATTTCTAAATCAACACAGCCTCAGCAAAATCATCAACGGATTGACTGAAAATCAGGCCTGAAATGCACTGAAGTGCAGTGTGTTTTTGCTGAAAAGCTGAAAAGCAAAAGTCCCTGATGTGAGGTTCGAGTCGTGATGCTTCATCAGAGAGGAGTTACTTCAGATGAAGATGAAGATCTTTCAGTTCTGTATCCTGCTATAAATAATCATTCTGTCATCATGTCATTCTAAACATTATACTCCTTTCTTCTATGAAACAGGAAATAAAACATGAATGCTGATTTATACTGTTAAGAACAAGAATAGCAGCATAACAGCATTTCATGTTAGTCTTCTTCAATCAGACATTTTGTTCACTGGTGCGAAGGTGAGTAGATGATGGCTCCGTATTCATTCCTTTTAGCTACGAATCTAGCATTAACATAGCTGTTCTATTAAAGATTTAACAATTAGTATTTTATCTTGCTTGGAGGCACTGCAGCAAATAATGTATATGTAACTAGAAATCTGAACAATCAGTGAACTCATGTCGTGTGCTCCTGAAAAAAGATTGTATTCTCCCACAAACTTTGAGTGTATGTGGACACCTTTTCTTGATACTGATTTAGATATTAATTTTATTTAATGATTTTCTGGACTTTATTATTTTCTATATGTACGCTTATTTCTGCCACGGAATTTAAAAAATAAATTGCAACTTTAAATTGATAAATTGTATTTATAAATACATTTCTTTTAATGTAATTGCAACTTTATTTCACAATTGTGACTTTTTTTCCCTTGCAATTCTGATTTCATATCTTACAGTTTGGGTGTTTTTTTCTTGCAATTCTGAGAAAATTGCCTTTTTTTTTTTTTTTTAGATAGAAACTCAAAATTGCAAGACATAAACTGAGAATTGTGAGATATAAACGTGCATTTCCGAGTAAAAGTCAGAATTGTGAGATATAAACTCAGAATCATGATATAAAAACCACATGCTTCATGTGTGTTTCATATGTGCTGCATAATATTTTCACATGTTTCAAATATTTCACATGTGATTGCATATGTGAAGTTCATGTGGTTTTTCTGTAAAGCTGAAAAAGTCAGAATTATATATATATATGTGTGTATATATATGCGAGGTATAACCTGGCATTTGGGAGAATTTCTTATTTTTCTTTTTCTGTTCTTATTCATTGTTATAATTAAAAAAGGTACTGTGCTTTTGAATATTTCACACTTTTATGTGGCATGTATTCCCATATGTTTAACCTCTTAAGACCCGAGAAAAGATTTTTAGGAAAAAAATAGGAAAAAGTCAGAATTATATATATATATATATGTATATATATGCGAGGTATAACCTGGCATTTGGGAGAATATCTTATTTTTCTTTTTCTGTTCTTATTCATTGTTATAATTAAAAAAGGTACTGTGCTTTTGAATATTTCACACTTTTATGTGGCATGTATTCCCATATGTTTAACCTCTTAAGACCCGAGAAAAGATTTTTAGGGAAAAAAATCGTTTTTTTCATGTCTTTAGATTGTTTAGAGCATTAAAAAAAAGTTTAAAAAACAAAAACATTTTAAATTATATTTTGTTCATAAGTTATGCTATGTCCTCGGTAGAGGACATCGGGACTCAATTTAAAAAAAAAATAAAAAGACATGAGATTTTTTAGAGCATTAAAAAAAAGTTTAAAAAACAAAAAAAAATTTAAATTATATTTCATTCATAAGTTATGCTATGTCCTCGGTAGAGGACATCGGGACTCAATTTTAAAAAAAAAAGAATAAAAAAAGACATGATTGAACATGCATAGGCAAAAACAATAGATTTGTTTAATCACCAATACATTTTTAGTTTTCAGAATTTTTATTTTTTTTACCAAACTTTGTATAAAGATGATTCTCAACTATGTTATAACAGAATGATTTGATATACCATTTTTCTTTCTGCAAAATGTGTGTAAAATGGCCATAAACGGGTTTTCTCATTATATACAAAGTATCTATAAACTAAATATAATTTGCATATTAGTGTGTTTTTGGGGCAACATGTAATGAAAAAAGAAGTGTAATAATGGGAGTAATATTTGACAAGATTTTCATAATAATCTATAATATTTCATAGAATATTGAAACATAATTTCTTTCCCTATTCATTTGTTGTGTCTCCCAAAATGCTAATAAACATGCTTTTAGTCCCGGTGTCCTCATATGAGGACATGTATGAAATCAACGTCCTGTTTCATAACAGAAAGTCATATTTTGATTTGAAACCCC
>NW_015507119.1:26166-36888 GCF_001515645.1 Sinocyclocheilus grahami
GATATTTCATTCATAAGTTATGCTATGTCCTCGGTAGAGGACATCGGGACTCAATTAAAAAAATAAATAAAAATACATGAATGAACATGCATAGGCAAAAACAATAGATTCTTTTAAATCACCAATACACTCTAAAAAATGCTGGGTTGTTTCAACCCAACTTTGGGTCAAATATGGACTAACCCAACTTTTGTGTTAAAATTTGAATGTAAAAATTTAAGCCAACAGTATTTTTTAGAGTGTACATTTTTAGTATTCAGGATTTTTTTTTTTTTTACCAAACTTTGTATAAAGATGATTCTCAACTACATTATAACAGAATGAATATACCATTTTTCTTTCTGCAAAATGTGTGTAAAATGGCCATAAACGGGTTTTCTCATTATATACAAAGTATCTATAAACTAAATATAATTTGCATATTAGTGTGTTTTTGGGGCAACATGTAATGAAAAAAGAAGTGTAATAATGGGAGTAATATTTGACAAGATTTTCATAATAATATATAATATTTCATAGAATATTGAAACATAATTTCTTTCCCTATTCATTTGTTGTGTCTCCCAAAATGCTAATAAACATGCTTTTAGTCCCGGTGTCCTCATATGAGGACATGTATGAAATCAACGTCCTGTTTCATAACAGAAAGTCATATTTTGATTTGAAACCCCGTAACATTTTCCTGAGATGTTGATTTATGACACACAGTTTAAAAATTAGACAGATTTAAATGAAAATTACAAAATATTATCATATTTCCATAAGAGCGTCACTAAATTAATATCAGACATATTTGAAGACCAAGGAGAGGGAGTGGTCACGGTGAAACACCCAAACATTTAGTATCTCTGAAAAGCCCTGAATGTGCTCCGTACAGGACATCCAGACCTAAATCTGTGGCATGTATAGTCTCAGAGAAATTCACCAAAATATAATGTCCTCATATGAGGTCACAGGGTCTCAGGAGGTTAAGCATTATTTGAGAACTCGTACAGAAAAACCAAATTAGAACATAGCAGTGAATATTATGAATTTCCCAATGTGCGATCTATACAAAAAAAGTAGAAAAAAAAGAATTCAAACACTGTCGTTCATTTTCAGCATCCGAGCGTGTTAAATGTTTGTGCACAGCTTTGGTTTTGATGGTTTTTGGTGTTATGAGCTCTTCGGCTCGGCTGGACTCTCTCTTTGATCCTCACTCACAGACGTAAAGCGTCGTCTTTGATCTTTTCAACGCCAGATTCGGTTCGTCGAAGCCTGTTTCCTGCGGCTAAGCGTTTTAGATGCGATGACGCCGCAGCCGGTGCATGAGCGTTTGAATGCCTGCGAAAATGACGCACAGGTAATGACGCAACAGATATACCGATATATCCTCCTAAATCACACATTCCTGGAGTTAATCCGGGCCCCGGGCCCCGGGCCCCGGGCCCCGGTCGCTTAACAGACATGCCTCGGTGTTCCAGTAATTATGCAAAACTCCTCTTCCATTCACGATGACTCAGTCACAACAGCAGATTTAGAGTTTCTCCTTCACTTTAATACACTCCGCTTTCATCTTCCGCCCGGGATGCGCGCGCTTGTCTAAAGCCACGGCAAACGGGCCTTTAAGAACCGCTCTTTCTTATTTAGAAATGTAGTCGCCTAAAAACAGTTCAGGCGTAGAGACGCTGCAAGCTGACTCAGATATAGCCTATATTGTTTCAGCTTGTTTTTGCTCCTCGCTTGTACTTCTGTCACTCTCAAGGGTGCTTAATCTCTCTGAAATCTTAACTAGAGCGACTTTAAAGACGTTTGGCAGGAGCTCGACAGCTGGTTTTGACAGTTCAGGCCAGAACATTTTATCTGCTTGGCCTCTATTAAACTCCGTCTGCTTGTCTATTTGACATCTGCTTTACATCTGCAAGACGTATTTTGTAAGAGTGTTTGCTCATCTGCTATACGTCTATAGGATGTCAAATAGACGTTTAGAAGATGTCTTTAAGATGTTTATGATTGAAAACTGACCTCTTAAAGACGTCTGTCAGATGTTTGTACACAGCAGATGCTTTCCAGATCTTTAACAGACATCTTGCTGTACATGTGCTATGGATGTCTTTAAGATGTCAGATTTCAATCATAAACATCTTAAAGACATCTTCTAAACGTCTGTTTGACGTTTAAAGGCCTAGTTAACTAAAACTAAAACAGTACTTGAAATTAAATAAAAGTTAACTAAAATAAAATAAAATATAAAACACTTAAACTTGTTTTATTTCAGCTAGTTTCCAAAGCAACGCTTGTCATGTTCATTATCCTGATGTGCTAAAATAACTAAAATATAAATAAAAATGAATAAAAACTATACATAACCAAAAAAAATTAAAATTACAAAAACACCACAAAATTATGGAGACCTTAAAATGAAAATGAAAGTAGAAAATATAAAAACTAAATCTATTTCTAAATACTGGCAAAATCTATATCTCAGTGATGCTAAAATAACACTGAATATTGCAATATTTTAAACTATATATTGGTATATGAAGGTTAAAATAAATTTTAAATTCCAAAAATATTTTTTATTGAGCATATATTTTTAGCATATATTTAAAATATTTTTGTACAGTTTTTGCCCTATGCAGTGTTACTTGTTTTTTTTTCTCTTTCTTCTTGATTTTTGTCAAATAAAAATGTTTATCACAAAGAAAAGGTGTTTACTATGTGCTACTCTCTTTAATATGATTTATTTTTGACAAAAGATAAGCAGACAGTTGTGCTTGGCAGGTATTCATTTTGGATCTGGCTACAATAACATCAGCCCCGAAGTCTTATATTTTGTCATGTATGATCATAAATGCTGAAACCAACAGCCCGAAACGGTCTCTCTCTCATTCACACACTCTCCTCCTGTTGAACTGCTTGATGTTTGACTCCGTTTGAGGCGTCTTGGCTCAATCCTGTCCTTCGGTTACTGTAAATATGTGTGAATTTCATCAGTTGGACCCTGCAGAAGAGATTCCCAGACAAACGCTTCCCGTCAACAAGCAAAACCTAAACAGCTTTTATACAAGCAAACCTGTCAAAAGTAACTATTTACATTGCACTTTTTATGGAAAGTTGGCCAGCGGGTGTGTTTTTACTATCTGAAGTGCTACATAACTACCAGGGACGTAGCCATCATTTCAGTGAAATATATATATATATTACAATATAACATTTTTATAATCTATATAACCTACCAGTCAACAGTTTTTGAACAGTAAGATTTTTAATGTTTTATAAAGAAGTCTCTTCTGCTCACCAAGCCTGCATTTATTTGATCCAATGCACAGCAAAAGCAGTAATATTGTGAAATATTTTTACTATTTAAAATAACTGCTTTCAATCTGAATATATTTTAAATGTATTTCTGTGATGCGCAGCTGTATTTTCAGCATCATTCCTCCAGTCTTCAGTGTCACATGATCTTCAGAAATCAGTATAATATGCTGATCTGCTGCTCAAGAAACCTTTTTTAATTATTATTATTGTCAATATTTAAAACAGTTGAGTAATTTTTTCAGGATTCTTTGATGAATAGAAAGATCAGCATTTATTTGAAATAAAAATCTTTTGTAACATTATACACTCTACCATTCAAAAGCTTAGAGTCAGTATAATTTTAATTTTATTTTTGAAACGAAATTATAGAAATTAACACTTTTATTTAGCAAGGATGCTTTAAATTGATCAAAAGTGATGATAAAGACATTAATAATGTTACAAAAGATTTCTATTTCAGATAGCCTAAATGCTGTTCTTCTGAACTTTCTATTCATCAAAGAAACCTGAAAAAATTCTACTCAGCTGTTTTCAACATCATAATAATAATACTTTTTTTTTTATTTGAGCAGCAAATCAGAATATTAGAATGATTTCTGAAGGATCGTGTGACTGGAGTAATGATGCTAAAAATTTAGCTTTGAAATCACATTTTTAAATATATTCACATAAAAATAGTTATTTTAAATAGCCTAGTAAAAATATTTCAAAATGTTACTGTTTTCTCCGGCTTCGAGTATGAATGTAACACACACTGCATGAGTGTTTAGCGCTCTGCGATGTTCATCTCGCCTTATTCTGGGTCCGAATAAAACATCAGATCATGCACAGAATATAATACAATTATATATAAATGTATATAAATATAATTTAAATAATACACACACACACCATTTGAACCAAGGTGCTTAAATTACATTAAATGTAGCATTTAATCTTAAATTAAAATGCCATTTATTAAAACTAAAATATTTTCATAAAAATGAGCCTCAGAAAGATTTGTATGTATTATTTTGTGATACTCCGTCATTATTTCTCATCTTATTCAGAGTGAAAACTCACACGTCACTCACTATCAGTGCTTCTGCATGTTGATAAAGTACAAATAAATTCAACTTGTTGTGTAATCAGATGACCTTTTGAAAGGAACAGGCGAAAAAAAATGGTTTAATTGCCTTTTTCTCTCTGTCCCATGACACTCGCCACTAAAGCAGCGCTGTGAAAGTCTGTCAATCACACCGTCCCCGTCGGAGAGCAGACGTGGGAGAGTTTGGGGAAAACGGGGCGTTCAGAGGAAATGGTTTGGAACGATGGAGAACCGGCTGACAGACTGAATAGATTTGATGGATGAGGATCGTTCAGGACACACATAAATATAATACAATTATATATAAATATATATAAATATAATTTAAATAATACACACACACACCATTTGAACCAAGGTGCTTAAATTACATTAAATGTAGCATTTAATCTTAAATTAAAATGCCATTTATTAAAACTAAAATATTTTTGTAAAAATTAGCCTTGTAAAGATTAGATAAAGATTTGTATGTATTATTTTGTGATACTCCGTCATTATTTCTAATCTTATTCAGAGTGAAAACTCACACGTCACTCACTATCAGTGCTTCTGCATGTTGATAAAGTACAAATAAATTCAACTTGTTGTGTAATCAGATGACCTTTTGAAAGGAACAGGCGAAAAAAAATGGTTTAATTGCCTTTTTCTCTCTGTCCCATGACACTCGCCACTAAAGCAGCGCTGTGAAAGTCTGTCAATCACACCGTCCCCGTCGGAGAGCAGACGTGGGAGAGTTTGGGGAAAACGGGGCGTTCAGAGGAAATGGTTTGGAACGATGGAGAACCGGCTGACAGACTGAATAGATTTGATGGATGAGGATCGTTCAGGAGGAACGATCAGGCCAGTAACAGCAGCGAGCGGCGCTCATCGGCCCCAGAGAGTCCCAAAAGCCTCTCATTTCACACCGTGGAGTTTTAAAGAGAAGATGGGCCATTTTATTCAGACGTGGCCATCAGAGCTCTGTGGCAATTATGGGATCTGACAGGACTTGGATGCCCTGTGCAATCAATCTCTCACAAAAAGCTTCATAAAGGGGCTCATAAAAGAACTGCGCTGAGATTTAAAGCTAAAGGCTGAACAGGGTTAATAACTAAAACCAAAACCATTAAAACGTACTTGAAATGATAATAAAAATGTTACCTGAAACATAATTAAATATTAATAAATAATATATAAAAAAATATTAAAATTTTTAGCTAGCTGCCAAGGCTAAATTTCCCATTTTCATTTAATTTGTTAAAGCACTAAAATAAACTGAAATGTAAAAAAAATTAAATGATACTAAAATAACAGTGGGTCACAGACACAACTTATATCAGCATCCTGATTTTAAATTGAGTTAATCTGAACAAATGTAATTTACATCACTTGCTCATTCTTTCCAAACTCATATAAAAAAAATTTCTGTTGAAAATAAAAAGAGAAATTGTAATCCATGTTTGAGGAGAAATACAGTGAAAGTGGATGATACATTTTTGCCAGGCTCTCCAAATAAAAAAAAGTAGGCCTATGAATTATAATATATATATATTTTTCCTTTCTGGCCAAACATCAATTTTAAATATATGCTAAATATATGTTGTAAACAGTGAAGTTTAGTGAAATTGATTTTTGAAATTGAAAATATATTTAGTTTCAAAGTTAAAATACAAAAATATATTTCTAAAACACATTCCCGATTTTACAGTTTAATCATTGTGTGTAAGTGTGTGTGTGTGTGTGTGTGTGTGTGTGTGTGTGTCACTCATAAACGTTCACGTGTTTCGTTTATGAAGGAATCCACAGTTTTGAACTAATCAGATGAACGAATGATTCAGAAAGTTACGTGTTTTCTTCCCCAATAAAAACAACCGGATTAATGATTAAGTGCACAGTCACTCACTCATTAAGAGTCACTAATTTTGTTTCCAAATGCTTCAGTGTATTTTGAACCAATCTGTTCAATGAACCATTCACATGACTCATTCTATAATGATTCTGTGCTTTTTGAACAAATCAAGTGAATGGATGATTCAATGACAAACACAGAATAAATTACATTAAAATTGAACTATTAAAGAAGCATGATGGAGTTAAAGTTAATTACGCAACATGCTAAAGTAATCAGCAGGTGAGCAATGTCATTACAGCTACAGGAATAAATTAAGATGATAAGTTATTAATACTTACCTCTCATTGTTGAGTTATTTTGTACTGACACTCGACGTGAAATCCTCCGCGTTGTGTCTGACATCACAGTCCACCCTGAAGAAAACAATCACGCTGATCATTACATGAGTCTGACTCCACGCTGTTTGCTTCATTAATGAAATCACTTACCATTTGCATACTCTTGGCTTAATTGGCCATTTATTTGGTTCACTGTTCAATGAACTATTCTGAAGTAGCATTAGCATACCAAACAAACTTGATTACACTTTTAAAGTATTCATTAGAGAACGTTACATCAATAAATCCCTGTGTTTTTGTTTTAGTATTTAATAGGCAAAACCACTGTTTTTTCAGGTACTGGTTAATTTTGAGATGTTGGTCTATTTTGCTTCCATAACATGTCTTCTTTCAGACTAGTGGGGGGAAAAAACTCCCAAATACACTTTTAAGTGTTTATTTTATTGCATTTTATCAATTTGTTTCTGTAGATGAATTACAATGCATATTTTTAAACACACAGCTTTCTCAAAATGAGTTTGTTTCTCCACTTCAGCAGCACTTACATACAGCAAAATGTACAGTTTTATTCCTGTCTATGTTCTGAAGGATTTTACTGAGGGATTTGTTCTTATATCATTCGCCTGGACTGTATTTTATTGAACTTTATTTTGCGCCTGTAGATTTCAAATGCAATACATATCTTTAAAGGCCGTTTTGTTAAAATGATTTTTTTCTCCACTTCAGCAGCACTTACATACACCAAATTTTACAGTTTTATTCCTCTATATATTCTGAAGGTTTTTACCAAAGGGTTTGTTCATATATCATTCACATTGATTTATATTTTAATGCACTTTATCAATTTGCATCTGTACAGTTCAATTACAGTACATTTCTTTAAAGGTGGATTTGTCAAAATGAGTTTATTTCTCCACTTCAGCAGCACTTACATACACCAAATTTTACAGTTTTATTCCTCTTTATATTCTGAAGGATTTTACTGAGGGGTTTGTTCTTATATCATTCGCCTGGACTGTATTTTATTGAACTTTATTTTGCGCCTGTAGATTTCAAATGCAATACATATCTTTAAAGGCCGTTTTGTTAAAATTAATTTGTTCTCCACTTGAGCAGCACTTACATAAACCAAATTTTACAGTTTTATTCCTCTATATATTCTGAAGGTTTTTGTAGAGGGGTTTGTTCATACATCATTCACACTGATTTATATAACACTTTATTCCTAAAAAATATGATGTTGTTTTTCTGACCAATGACAGTAATTTTGTATTTATGTAGTGGATATATAAAATCTCCTAAAAAGCATTTAACTCTAATATGTCTCAAAATGAAACATAAAATTTGAACCTAGTTTTAACCAAAGATCAGTTTTATGTTTTGGAAATTTATGCAAGTTAGTGTATTCAATTAGATAATGCCTCAAGTGAATATTTAAAAATAAAATTTCCAGGGGGGGGGGATGTAATACAAAACAATTTGACCATTCTTAATGCAAGTAATCAACTGTAATCAATTAACTGTGGTGTCTTCACTTAATATTTCATGAATTTCTTGTTTTTAGTCTGAATTTTACTGAAATGACATAGAATTTTAGTCAATAAAATAAGTATTTTAAGTGACAAAATCATGTCCCAACTTAAAACCAAATTCCCAAATGCATGTAGCATCCGGCTGCAGACATTCAAATTCCATCCTAGAAGATGGAAAACTAAAGAAAGAATAGGCTGTGTCATGATTTCTATTGTTTTGAGCAGAAAGCTTCTTGTTGTCTGTTTGCGAGGGTATTGCTATTCTAGTTCTGTTATCAAGAGATATTGATGCGCACACAGAAAACGGAGTGTCATCTCAGACTCATATCATCTCTGTCAAACTCAGTTTCTACGCCAGAAACTTTTCTGCCTCCCAGACACAGAACACAGAACATAACTTGCTGATATGCACATTTATATGTACATATATACAGAAACAAAGGTGCCCTGTTGAGCTTTGCAGTTGTTTCATTGTCCTGAGGAAAAGTATGGAAAAGTCACCAGCATTTTTATATACAGTATGTTGAGATGTCCTTTCCCAAAAACATGCCCTCAGAGTGTCAAATTTGTTGTCTTGTTGTATTTTGTGTTGTTTTCAGAGAGTATACAACACTGTAAAATGATTTTTCAAAGCTGTAAACAAAGATTATTGGAGTAGGTTTTACAAGAAAATACTATTTCAGTTTTTCTACTTCAAATTTCATGATTAATTCAATGTGTTAATTGGCATTTCTTTGTAAATAATTGCAAAATTTTCTAGCAATTTGCTAGTGAAAACTGTTGCAAAGTGAATCCTATAATATTATTTTAGGAATCATTGCTTGCTTTCTTTTATGCAATGTTTAGTCAATGATCATGCTGCTTTTGCCTCTATGCATTGCTGAAAAAGCTGAAAAAATACTTTGAAACAATTTTCAGAAATCCCTAGCAAATTTCAAGAATAATTATAAAAAATGGTGAGTAACACTGAATTAAACATGAAATTTGAAAGTAGAAAGACTGAAGTAACATTGTAAAATTTACTCCAATAATCAACTTCAAAAAATAATTTTTACAATGTAAAAACATTAGAAATATATTCAAAATATGACACTATATGTGTCATGAATCCTGTCCATAGACTTCTGTTCAATCACCACCAGAGGTCAACCTTCCATTACATTGACTCTCGCACTACACAAACTGTTGCATGTCATCCTGGACTACATATCCCATCATCCATTGCACTGATTGCACACAGCCCTGATTGCACACAGCTGTAACCAATCACATATTCACTATAACACTCACTCAAACAACCATTCGCTGCCGAGTATTGTTTAGCGCATATCACTCACCTAGCGATAGCTACTCTACGGAGCCATTTCTAGTTCTCATTGTTAGTCATAGTCTTGTCTTGCCTGCTTTCCCGTGTTACCTGATTATTGCCTGTTTCTCTTGGATTAACCCTTTGCCTGCTGTTTCGGACTGTGTTTGCACCTCGCCTGAACTCTAGCTCGTGTTATTGGATAACCCCTCGTGTCAAGCCCTCTGGATATTGTTAGCCGCTGATCGACCACGCCCGTTTTGGATTACTTTTCTGTCTTGCCCTTAATATACCTGTTTGCCATTGTCTGACCCATGCCTGTTTCATGACCACACCCTTTAATAAAGCCTTGCAGATGGATCCGCACGTCTCACGTCTCGTTCTCCCCGCAACAATATGTGACTAATTGTCAAGTCTTCTAAAGTCATACAGCAGCAGCTTTGTGTGAAGAACAGACTGAAATGCCATGTTTTGTGGTGAACTATTATTCCTTTAATCATAAGTTCAAATTTGATTTTTAAACTGGAAAAAAAAAAGATTTTTCAAAGTTGTAAATAAAATAAAGATTATTTAAGTGCATTTTACAAGAAAATACTATTTCAGTCTTTCTACTTCAAAATTCCATGACTAATTCAATGTGTTACTTGCCGTTTGTTTGTAATTATTTGTCAAATTTATATTGATTTCTGAGTGAAAATTGTTTATATGCCACAAGTTTTGTTTTTCCCCAGTGGACTTGTGGTCTGATCCCAGCAAACAAAAATCAGTTCTGACTTAAAAAAAAAAAAATTATTCCCATTAGGTTATAAAATCATGATTTCTGAATGTTCTCTAAGCATTCAAAATGTCCAGTTTTAAAAATGTTTTAACGTTAAGGGAACATTCCATTTATGGCAACATTACTTTTGAATGCTCTCTGAACGTTCTGAAACAAGTAATAACATTGAAATCTGAAGCTGTCCAACTGAAATGTTCCATGAACGATGTGTAAATAACATTTTTGTGCTAATGTTTTGAGAACATTATTACAGACCAGATAACTTTGAAAGAACATTCTATTAACATTACTGGAAAAAGTTTGTTTATAACTTTGAGAGAACTTTGCCAGAATGTTATGTGAACGTTCACTGTTAGCTGAGATGTCCTTCATTGTGTGTGTGTACACATTAAATATCATGTATAATACACTATATTACATATTAATTCTATATATTAATTATCTCTCTCTCTCTCTCTCTCTCTCTATATGTATATATATATATATATATATATATATATATATATATATATATATATATATATATATATATATATATATACATATATAC
>NW_015507119.1:37093-50572 GCF_001515645.1 Sinocyclocheilus grahami
TATATATATAAGATATAAATTATCTAAATATGAAATAGTATTGATCAAAATGGAAACACATTATATAAAAATTATAAATAAAATGTATAAATTATAAATATTTAATAGTATTGATGAAGTTTGTTCTAGTAATAGTAATACTAATAAGTAAAAATGAATGAATTAGAAAAATAAAAAATAACTATCCAAAAACAAATAAATAAATAGTCAATTGACCCAGTATTTGTGCATGTTGTATTATTTTGTGTGTTGCTTGTTGTTGTGCATGTCATGTGAAGAGCACTGTGTGTGTGACTCACGGAGTTGCTGACTATGTAGGGCGTTCCAGATCATCCGTCATCTTTATGATGATCATGAGAGGAGGATGTTGTCTATGCAGTGCGTTTCTCTAATGATCATCTCACAGCTGTCTCTATTTCAGGCGTGTTTATTGCCTGCTGTGTATGTGTTCTTGCGAGAGTGTTTGATTCTGATCGTCCTGGTTAAACCTTCTTGAATTGGAATGTGAAAGGAGCAGGGGTCTAGAATCAGATATGAGGGCTTTATGGCGAATAATAATGATGATAAACTCTCTTGAGGCCGAACATGAGAGCGTCTCCTGCGGATGGATTAAGAGTGGGCAGCTTTGCTCTCTGAGCAGAGATTTATTGAGCCCTGAGATCCTCATCCATATTCCCCATCGCCCACACCATTCCCCAAAAACATAGATACCACTAACGTTTTATTTTATATATGTCGATCCAAACCTGACTTTCTTTCTCCTGCAGGACACAAAAGATGTCAAGAAGAGCTGAGTGATAGCGCTTTCAAGCTCCAGAAAGGTCAAAAATGCACCATAAAACCAGACAATAATTATTATAATATTCTGTTGCTCTGAAATCTTATTCATGCTTGTGCATATTAAAACTTTAATTTGTCACAAGGCAAGCAAACACAAATGGCATTTGGCGTAATTTCTTCCAGATCTTTTTCATGTTGTTTCACTGAAGATTGAAAGTTAAACAACATTGTGACACGAGGATGAGGGAATTATGACAGAATGTAATTTTTTAGGAATACAGTAATATATTCAACAATTAGTAAATAACTGATAATAGATAAAAGATGATAAAAGATGTTTTTTAAATTAAATTTTAAAAAAAGTATAAACAGTAATTTTACATATTTTGGTGTACTATATTAGAATATTTTATCATTAGCGTAACAGGAAATTATTAGTTTTAATTAATTTCATTTAATTTTCTATGAATATAGTAATATATTTAATTATGAATAAATAAATACATATATGAAAAAAATCTTTTTTTTAAATAGAATTAATAATAAATAAATACATATATGAAAAATTATGAAAATTTAAAATCATCAATAAATAAAATATTAATAATTTTACTATTTATGTGTATATTGTAGTTTTGCTTATTAGAATATTGTATCATGAGCTTATAAAGATGCTAACAAGATACTCTATTAGTTTTGATAATTGTGTTTTCTATGAACATAGTAATACATTCCCTTATTAATAAATAGATATATGATAATACAAAATCTTAAAATTTAAATAAATACATAGATTCAATAAATAGATACAAGAATACTTTAATACTTTTTTTTCATATATTCAATTATTAATAAATAATAGATATAATAATCTTAATAGACAAAATAAACTTAATCAAAAATTAAATCTGATAAATAGAAATAATAATGAATCGTAATTTTACACAATTCTTGTGTATACTTTTTTCTTATTAGAATAGTGTATCATTTGCTCATTAATATGCTTACAAGATACTTTAATTTTATTGTATAGGAATATAGTAATATATTGTATTATTCCTGTAAGGATCATCTTTAACAATGCAGATATTTGAGTTTCATCAAACATCAGATGTTTTCAGTGCGATCGGTGATCGTGTGTGTGTGTGTGTGTGTGTGTGTGTGCAGGGCCGTTTGTTTTGTTGTTGTTGTTATTTGAAACATTGATTTAAAGTGTCAGTTATTGCATTATTATTTCAGTCAAACCTATAAAACCCCTTTTGTTACCCCAGACTACATATAAAAGCTTTATCAGTGGCATAAAAGTAACCAATGCAGCTACTTAATCATTTGCTACTCGTTAACGCATTAACATCCCCTTTAAATAACGTGACGCTCTGCCCTCTATGACGCTGCTCCCATTAAGCGCTGTTGGAAGTGTGTGTGTGTGTGTTTATATATTTGTGGCTGTACAGTAATTAAATATCAGTCGTGCTGTGAGTTTAGACCGGCTGTAACGAGCTCTGTAATCCTCTCAGCTTCATTTTCATACGGCTTTATGTTCTTCAGCTGCAGGACTTCTGGAAATCTGTGTGGAGGAAAAACTCACCAGTTTCCTGAAAACAATCCTGTAGCTCAGACTTAAGCATCTTAAAAAATGCATACATTTAAAATTCTCCATCTCTTGCAGAATAGAAAAGTAAGACTTCAGGACATTTGGTGGAAAGAATACAATTTTAGTTTTTTTTTAATTATTTTTAATTATTATTTTAAAAAAAATTTTGCAAAGTAGTCATTAAAATTTGCTTAATTATCTCTTAAAACAAAACATGGAGACAATTGGTGGCAAAAAGGAAAGTTCAATAGTTTTAACATTTTGCTGTACAATAACTGTAATAAAGAATCAATTATTATTTATTACATTACTGATGGCTCTGTTCCCTAATTGAATGTATTAAATAAATTCCTATATTCCTAGAAGATTAAACAAAATAACGTAAAAAATAAAAATTACTTCATGTATCTTGTTAGTATATTAATAAGCTGAGGACACAATATTTTGAATAAGCAAAAAAATACAGTATACACAAAAATATATATATATTTTTATATATTTTTTAATCATATATTATTTATTAATAACTGAATATATTGGTATATTCCTAGAAAATAAAAATATTTAAATAATTTAATAAATTATAATAATAATAATAATAATAATTATTATTATTATTATACATTTGGCTTAATTTCTTCCAATCTTTCCTGTTGTGTTTCACTAAAGATTGAAATTTTGACAATTTAATTTTCTAGGAAATACATAGTAATTATTATATATTCAACTATTTGTAAATATCAATAATTAAATTTTTGATAAATAAATAAAAATACTGTAATAGTAATAGTAAAAATATATAAATTTTACACAGTTTTTGAGTATACTGTATTTTTTCTTATTAGAATATTGTATTATTAAGCAAGTTAAAGAACAAACATTCTTTGGAATAATATGCACTAAAGAATGATTCATGTTCTTAATCATGTGCATGTGCCAATAGAGCCAATTCTGACTTAATATTGACTTTAAAGCCCTGCTGTGATCATCCGGATGGATAAAAACTTCACAGACGTGATTTAGAGCGAATTGAAATTCAGAACCCGACAGGATGGTTTATCACCGATCAGAGCTCATTCACGAGGGAGGCTCGTTTAAATATTAAAAGGTGTGTGAAGGTTTAACACTGGCAAACACATTCATTACAGCCTTCCTCTTTCTAATGATCTCTCTCTTTCTCATTATCATTAGTTTCTGTGAAACACACACACACACACACATGCTCGCGTGCCGTAAGTGAGATGAATGAATGATCAATGTATTGTAATGAGGTCATGTGGCAGCAATGTTTCAAATGTTAATCACTGCATACTGAGCATTCAGTCTAAAATACACAAGGATTCAGTGTCTTTTCAATGCATTTGTGTGAGATTGTGTTCAGTTTTTGCCAAAATGAGCACAATAATATTGTTGCATACTGTTGGAAAAGTCTGTGATTCCTGAAACATGGAACAGAGCTGTCAGTAATCTCATATTTGCTTTGTGTAAATTATTTTGAGGAGCAATTTTTATTTTATCAGGGAGATCATCCAAAAGTTTGGGGTCAGTAAGTTAATGCACTAGTTAATTCGTCTCAGTTTGGCCATTTCAGAGTATTTTTTGGCACTCAGACAGGTACGTTCAATGCGATTGTTAATAGATGGAAACAAGCTATATTCCTAGTTTCAATATTATTTGTTCTTCAGACATTAGTAAGTATCAGTTGTGTGCAAATTGACCAACATTTGGTTTTTGACCGTTGAAAACTTATCAAATTCAACAATCTGGACATAAAGCTGCATTGAGATCCCCATATATCTGGGATTGAACCATACAGGGCCTTAAAAATTAAGATTGTAAAAGAAAAGTTTGTTAAGAACCGGAATCTGAAGTCATTTGAAGATATCTTTAGTACTTCTTGAGTTACAGGCACACAAACTTTGGAAAAAGACTATTTTGGGCACCCAGAGAGGTGTGTGTGTTGTATGCTATTATTTTGATTGAGTCAAGTAAGCTACATTTCTAGTTTCAATATTATTTGTTTTTCAGGCATTCCTCTTTCAGTACAGTAAGTATCAGCTGTGTGCAAAGTGAGCCACATTTGGTTTTTGACCTATGAAAATTGGCGAATTCAACCATTTGGATGTGGAGCCACATTGAGATCCCCATATCTCTGAGACTGGAGCATTTAGGGCTTTAAAAATGAAGGTACTACAAGAAAAGTTGGTTAAGAACCAGAATCCGAAATCATATTGAGATATCTTTAAGACTTCACTAGTTATAGGCATGCAAACTTCGGAAAAGTACTATTTTTGGCACTCAGACAGGTATGTTCTGTGCAATTGTTTTGATAGAGGGAAAAAAGATACATTTCTAGTTTCCATATTATCTGTTCTTCAGACGTTTGTCTTTAAATACAATAATATCTGCTGTATGCAAAGTGACACACATTTGGTTTCTGACCACTGAAAATGTGTATAATTTAAAGGGGTCATATGATGCTATTTTAAAGATCATTATTTTGTGTATTTGGTGTAACAGAATATGTCGACATGCTTTAATGTTCAAAAAACACATTATTTTTCAGCTACATTGAGATCTCAATATCTATGGATCTGAACCATGCAGTGCCTAATAAATGAAGATACCAAAATAAATCTTAATCTTAAAGAAAACTTAAAGTTTGTTAAGAACTAAAATCTAAAATGATATTTTAAGTGTATTTAATACTTCTTATGTTACAATCATGCAAACTTGGTGAAAAAGGCGCTTTTCCCCATTTTTGAATGATCACCATTGGCATGTAATGCAACACAGATTGCTAAAGTCAACAGATTTTATTAACAGACCTACCAATCTCTGTGTGAAAATAACATAATGATGCTGCCATCTTTCTGAAGTCATTTCTACCCTCTGTGATTTGGCTTCGAATCTCAGGTGGAAATGGTCATTTTGATGCCCCTCTAAAAAAGAGTGAATTACTCAGTAAATATTCATCCTTTGCGTTTAATATTTTGGCTTTAATTACTATTTATGTTTGTCTTTCTTCAGAAAAAATATTAATAAAATCAAACATTTTAGACAGGTTTCTGAAATTGAGTTAATTTGACATGGAATGTTATTTTAAATAGTGATTGTATTTCACAATATTACTGTTTTTATTTTATTTTTGATCAAAGTAATGCAACCTTGGTGAGCAAAAGAGACTTCTTTCCTTGCAAAAAATTTAAAGACTCCAAACTTTTCAATGAAAGTGCAAAAACAAAACACAGCATTTCGTCCATTTGTCAAACACTTAAGTAAATCAATTAACAGGAATAAATACAGATATCTTTATGGTCTGCAGAGCTGATTGTGCCACCTGCTTGTGCTAATCACATATTCACAGGACCGAAGCTCATTAAAACAAGAATAAACCAGCATTATTAAACACATAATCTGCCCCATTCTGTTCTATATTGTATGATTCATAAGCGTGTTTACTTCAGCTGTGGCATCAGAATGTGTCGTTCGTGCTACAGCTGTGACCCAGACGTGATTCTGAGGCTTTGCAGGTTACTCTGAGGTCGTTTTTTCAACGTTTTCACTCAAAAAGTCCCATGTGTTGCTGTATTCACGCTGACGGGCGTTGTGTTTTATTTTTGGGTTTGTTTATGGTAATACAGAAAGACACGGTAGGATTCTTCGAGCATTTGCATCTGCTGTCTGTGCAATTTGCATGTGGACATTCATTATTGAAACATGCTGTCAGCGATTTTAATTTCCAAGCAGCAACAGTCCTGCTGTAATTACACGGCAGACCTTCACAGAGATGTTTTTAATGGTTTTTCTCAGGTGGCATCATGGGAGTTTACTCAGACCGCTGTGGGTTTCCGCTGTGCAGCTCAAGCTTGGCTGCTTTTCATGACTCTTACTGTTTCACTGTCAATAATAGATGATCTTTTCAAGAGTATGCCTCAGTGATATACTGCACACAAACCAGGACCTGATTGCTTTAGAAATTTAAACTGAGGTAGCAAACAGAAAGCAGAATTGCATTTGAATTTGAATTAGAATGTAAGGAAGTTTAATTAAACTGAATTGAGATTCAAATAACTGTTTTAAGTCAGCTAACTTTGAACGTTGGCTTGACAAAAGTGATGGGTGGATGGATGGATGGATGGATGGATACTGTAGATGAATGGATGGATGGATACTGTAGATGAATGGATGGATGGATGGATGGACAAATGATGGATGGATAGATTCTGTGGATGGATGGATGGATGGATACTGTAGACGAATGGATGGATGGATGGATGGATACTGTAGATGGATGGATAGATACTGTAGCCGAATGGATGGATGGATGGATGGCTGGATGGATGGATGGCTGGATGGATGGATGGATGGATGGATGATGGACGGATGGATTCTGTGGATGGATGGATGGATGGATACTGTAGACGAATGGATGGATGGATGGATGGACAAATGATGGATGGATGGATGGATTCTGTGGATGGATGGATGGATGGATACTCTAGACGAATGGATGGATGGATGGATACTGTAGATTAATGGAAGGATGGATGGATGGATACTGTAGATGAATGGATGGATGGATGGATACTGTAGATTAATGGAAGGATGGATGGATAGATACTGTAGATGAATGGATGGATGGATGGATGGATGGATGGATACTCTAGACGAATGGATGGATGGATGGATCCTGTAGATTAATGGAAGGATGGATGGATGGATACTGTAGATGAATGGATGGATAGATGGATACTGTAGATTAATGGAAGGATGGATGGATACTGTAGACGAATGGATGGATGAATGGATGGATGGATGGATGGCTGGATGGATGGATGGATGGATGGATGATGGATGGATGGAGATGGATGGATGGATGGATGGATACTGTAGCCGAATGGATGGATGGATGGATGGATGGATACTGTAGCCGAATGGATGGATGGATGGATGGATGGATGGTGGATGGATGGATTCTGTGGATGGATGGATGGATACTGTAGACGGATGGATGGATGGATGGATGGATGGATACTGTAGCCGAATGGATGGATGGATGGATGGATGGATGGATGGCTGGATGGATGGATGGATGGATGGATGATGGATGGATGGATTCTGTGGATGGATGGATGGATACTGTAGACAAATGGATGGATGGATGGATGGATGGATAGATACTGTAGATGGATGGATAGATACTGTAGCCGAATGGATGGATGGATGGATGGATGGATGCTGGATGGATGGTTTTTGGGCATGTATTGATGGATACTTGAGATGCATGGGGATGGATGATGGATGGATGGATTCTGTGGATGGATGGATGGATACTGTAGACGAATGGATGGATGGATGGATGGACAAAAGATGGATGGATGGATGGATGGATTCTGTGGATGGATGGATGGATACTGTAGACGAATGGATGGATGGATGGATGGACAAAAGATGGATGGATGGATGGATGGATTCTGTGGATGGATGGATGGATACTGTAGACGAATGGATGGATGGATGGATGGACAAAAGATGGATGGATGGATGGATGGATTCTGTGGATGGATGGATGGATACTGTAGACGAATGGATGGATGGATGGATGGATGGATGGATGGATACTGTAGATTAATGGAAGGATGGATGGATGGATACTGTAGACGAATGGATGGATGGATGGATGGATGGATGGATGGATACTGTAGATTAATGGAAGGATGGATGGATGGATACTGTAGATGGATGGATGGATGGATGGATGGATACTATGGAAGGATGATGGATGGATGGAAACTGTAGATAGATGGATATATATGTAGATGACTGAAAGAATGGATGGATGCTACAGAGGTCATTTAGTACGTCCTCTTCATCTTATCCCACAGCGAGGGCTGGATTAGCATTCACCGTCCAAAGAAAACTGCTTCCATTATGTGAACAGATTTATCTTCATCTGTGGGTTCATCTCAACCCAATGGCAACCGCTCAGTATTAAATATTTATATATTTTACAACTTCAGATATAGAAGTTATTGAAAGAAATATGTAATGTAAAATATGTAATCAAGAAAAAAAGTCTTGATGGATAAATGGATAGATAGATAGCATGCAACATTTAAATATTTCATTATCATTGCATTAAGTTGTAGTCTGGTGATGTGTTATGCATTAAGCACATTTCTGCAGTTGACTGAAGCTTTGTGTTTGTGTGTTTATCATCCTCTGTGAGCGTAGCTGTTTCTCTGTATTTCTGGCTGTAACTCCAGGCGCTCCAGGTCTCATTGTGCATGGAAAGCATCCTCTCTGCCGCAGACGGTTACGCACGTCTCTCCGGGCGATCTAGTGGCACCTGTTCACCTCCTCTTCAGCCTTTTATCATCCTGTTCTTTCACAACAAAGCCGAAAGACAGCATAACAAAGCCAGTGTGTGTTTGCTTCGAGAGAGAGAAATGCATTTTAGTGTGCAATGTTTCCTGCCAGTGTCACGGTAAAACTTAAAAGTGTGTTTTATTAAGAGCCGTATTGCAGACTGCAGTGTGTGTGTGTGTGTGTGTGTGTGTGTGTGTGTGTGTGTGTGTGAGGACAGAAGGTTGAAGAGAGAAGAGAGAGTTGTTTGATGGTGTTTTTGCACCTGCACTCCATTGTGACTGCGTGAAGGACAGTTTCTCCTTTCAGTTTAATACAGTTTCAGTTTCAATTATCAAATTTACCTTCTTAAAGTCCTTGGAAGCACTGGTGTAGTTTGGATTTCAACTATGAAAGTCATTGCGGGAAAGTATTTATCAGTAAATTAAGCACTGCCGGTTTCAGGTGATGTTTATAATAGTAGACAAGTGCACGGTATCTGGAAATAGCAAACATAATATTAATGAAAGGAATAGTTCAGCCAAAAATGAACATTTGAAAATTTACTCACTCTCAGTTCATCCAAGATGAGTGTGTTTCTTCATCAGATTTGGAGAAATGTAGCAGTGCATCACTTGCTCACCAATGGATGTGAATGGGTGCCGTCAGAACGAGAGTACAAACAGCTGATGAAAACATCACAATAATCCACATGTAATCCACACCTCTCCAGTCCATCAGTTAACATCTGGAGAAGACAAAAGCTGAAACAAATCCATCACTTTTAACTTTAAAACTTAGTTTCTGGACAAAATATGAATCAATAATCCATAATAACTCTTCCTCCAGTGAAAAAGTGCGTCTCCTGTTGTCTCTCACATCAAAATCCAGCCACATATGTGTTTAGAGCTGTTTAAACGCTGCTTGATCTGTGCAGATTTCTCTCCTGATTCACACCAGAACACTGACTCACTGGAGGAAGCGTTATTATGGATTATGGACTCATATTTTGTCCAGAAACTAAGTTTTAAAGTTAAAAGTGATGGATGTGTTCCAGCTTTGGTCTTCTCCAGATGTTAACTGATGGACTGGAGTGCTGTGGATTACTTGTGGTGTTTTTATCAGCTGTTTGGATTCTCATTCTGACGGCACCCATTCACTGCAAAGCATCTATACTATTTTTTTCAGTGTTTTTGATTTAAAAAATGCCGTTTTTGAATGCAAAAACTTTTTTTTTTTAAATCGGTAACACTTTACAATAAGGTTCCATTAGTTAATGTTAGTTAACGACGTATTAACTAACATGAACAAACAATGAAAAACACATTTACAGTATTTATAATCTTTGTTAATGTTAGTTGATGTTATTCATTGTTAGTTCGTGTTAACTCACAGTGCATTAACTAATGTTAACAAGCACAACTTTTGATTTTAATAATGCATTAGTAAATGTTACATTAACATGAAATTAACATTAAGATTAATAAATGCTGTAGAAGTATCGTTCATGCTTAGTTCATGTTAACTAAAGTAGTTAACCTTATTGTGAAGTGTTACCACAAAATCTTACCGACCTTAAACTTTTGCAAGGTTTTGTACCTCGTACAGCATAAAACAGGCTTCATTTCACTCAGTCTCGTTGTAGTTTCTCGTTGAACGAAGGTTTGAGATTCTGAAACGCTCTTCAGACCCAGACTGGGTAAACAAAGACATTTAGTCCTTCATCTCAGAGCAGAGCGGTCCAGACAGACACCAGAAACCACTCAATTTAGAGCAGATGTGGGCATTTGAGCAGCTTTAAACTGACTCGCAGCTTCTGAAGTCCCACGGACTGCTTTTCTGCCACTTTATTGGGACTTTTTCTCCCGTTGCAACATTTCAGAACAGCCGCAATTTCTCCTTTTGTGTTCCACTGGCTAAAGAGAGTCATAAGCGTCAAACTTTCCCGTCTCAGTGGCTCGGCGAGTGTTTGAGGACAGTATCTCTGTTGCAGTTTTTCTCTTAGCATGCAAACACTGCACTTCACAAATGATTACGTCAATTCACTGCTCCCCTCGACCCGATCCATTTCAATTCCATTGACTACTCAGTGCAATTAAAGGATTCTCCCTAGTGAGGCGAATCGAGTCTGTTCTCATTTAAACACAAAGATTTAAGCAGGTACTCTGGGAATAATAAAACAAAGACGGCATATACTGTAATATTTACTAACGGCCTGTTGGTATAATGTGAATTTAATGAAATAGATTTTTCTCCATGGCTGACTCAAGTCTAACTCTATAATAGACTTTAAACCCAGCAGGAGATGGAATATGTGTGTAATAAAGATGATTGTTGGCAGGGTCTTCGCGAGTGAACTGAGAAAATGTAGCGGCCATAAATATTTCATACAGCTATGAAACTCTATTTTGTATTATTTTTGTGATTATGATTATAAATAATAATAAAAAATAAAAAAAAAAATATATATATATATATACTGTATATATATTCATCAAATTTAGGGTCAGTAAAAAATAAGAAAATGTTGTTTATTTTAAAGAAATTAATACTTTTAGTCAGCAAGGACACATTACATTGATCAAAAGTGCCAGTAAAGACAATTACAATGTTAAAAACGTTTTCGATTTCAAATAAATGCTGTTCTTCTGAACTTTCTATTCATCTGAGAATCCTGAAAAATAAAACGCATCACAGTTTCCACAAAAATATTGTGCAGCACAACTGTGTTCAACATTGATGATAATCAGAAATGTTTCTCGAGCAGCAGATCAGCATATTATACTGATTTCTGAAGATCATGTGACACTGAAGACTGGAGGAATGATGCTGAAAATACAGCTGCGCATCACAGAAATACAGTACAGTTTAACACATACTCACAGAGAAAACAGCTGTTTTACATTGTGATAATATTTCACCATTTTCCTGTTTTTACTGTATTTTTTATTTAAAAAATGCAGCCTTGGTGAGCAGAAGAGATCATTATGAGTAAGCAACTGCATTTACTCACCAATAATTACATTTTAGTCTGATGATCCGGGACTCCTGTTCCTCATCTTAACTGCTTTCTAACAGATTTAAAAACACAAAAGATTTCACTAACTGAACACATAAAGCCTTTTCTGTTACACTAAGACCGAGTCCTCTTTAAAAGAGACAAAGCGCTTTCCTGAGAAGGTAAATGGGGCTCAAATAGAATGCAAGGGTTGGATAAACACTCATCCATTCATCAAACCCTAATCTTAGCATGTACTGTACTGCTTACATTATGTGAACAGATTCATCAGCGTGTCCTCAGAAGCCATAAGAGTCTCTCAAACCAATGGCAACTGCTAAATATTACATATCTATATTTTACAACTTCAGATATACAAGTTATTAAAAGTTAAATATTTTAAAGTAGCAAAAAGCAACATTTCTCATTTTCGTTTAGTTTAACTTGATGTGCTAAAAACTGAAACTGAAACAAAACAAATAAATAAATATAAATATATAAAAATAAATAAAAGCTATATAGACTTATTTCAAAAGAACAAAAAACTAATAAAAATGACAAAAACACTGAATAAAATCCCTAAAACTTTAATTGAAATTAACATGATAGCAGAAAATATAAAAATAAAATGTAATTTAAAAAATATTTGTAACTTTAATTGCATCTCAATGATACTAAAATACTTTACAACTTCTCATTTTATTGTGAAACATATTTTAAATATTATATATACTTTAAAATGTATTATACAATTATTTATTTTATGATTTTGCATCCTAAAGGGGAAAAAAAATTATAATAATATGTATATATACAGTATCAACTTCATTTTATTATTATATAATAATGCAACGTACAACCAACTTATAATGTTAGTCTTATAATAAAGTCAAAAATATTTCTTATAATACGGAATAAAATAGCTGAAGTTGTAAAATAATTATATTTAATTATTTTATATTTAAAATCTATTTAACATTTTGTCCAAATTATATTAACTAGTCTTAGAATAAAATATTTTAAGTTGTAATATATATATATATATATTTAATTTTGTCTAACATATAAACTTTCTGAAGCTGTAAAATAATATTTAATAAAATATTATGATCTGTAGAATTTTGTCCAACATATGTTAAATAGTCTTACATGAGTCTTAGAATAACATATCTGAATTTGTAAAATATATAATGAATATATAAATGTGATGTTCTAAATTCATGCTGCAAATATATATATATATATTTCTAAAGCTCTATAACAAACACTCACGGTAAAATAATCATTTAAAATGTATTTAATAAAAATGATAATAATTTAAAAAATCCAAGTATATTCCAAATGCTAAATAAAAATGCCGGGAATATTGCACAGGCAGAATATTGTAATCGAATGTTGATTATAATGTTTCTTTGTTTGTGAATTCATTTCTTACTTGCAATATTCTACAATATAACCATATTCAATATTCATCTATAGCAGATTCTGGCCATGTGAACCGTCTGTCACAGGCTGATTTTTATCACTTTTGTTTAAAAGATTGTTTAAAAAATGTATAATATTTAATATTCAGTGCTTTACAAATTATCATCTGTTACCATGACAATTACCAAACAATTACAAATTACATGACAAATTACAAATAAATAAATAAAAATGTATAAAAAATAAGTAGGCCTTAGAATAAAAAAAATAAATTATAAGAAAATAATTTAACAATATTTAAATAATTTGCACAAAAAAAAAAATAATAATAATA
>NW_015507119.1:56149-64957 GCF_001515645.1 Sinocyclocheilus grahami
TAACCTTATTGTGAAGTGTTACCACAAAATCTTACCGACCTTAAACTTTTGCAAGGTTTTGTACCTCGTACAGCATAAAACAGGCTTCATTTCACTCAGTCTCGTTGTAGTTTCTCGTTGAACGAAGGTTTGAGATTCTGAAACGCTCTTCAGACCCAGACTGGGTAAACAAAGACATTTAGTCCTTCATCTCAGAGCAGAGCGGTCCAGACAGACACCAGAAACCACTCAATTTAGAGCAGATGTGGGCATTTGAGCAGCTTTAAACTGACTCGCAGCTTCTGAAGTCCCACGGACTGCTTTTCTGCCATTTTATTGGGACTTTTTCTCCCGTTGCAACATTTCAGAACAGCCGCAATTTCTCCTTTTGTGTTCCACTGGCTAAAGAGAGTCATAAGCGTCAAACTTTCCCGTCTCAGTGGCTCGGCGAGTGTTTGAGGACAGTATCTCTGTTGCAGTTTTTCTCTTAGAATGCAAACACTGCACTTCACAAATGATTACGTCAATTCACTGCTCCCCTCGACCCGATCCATTTCAATTCCATTGACTACTCAGTGCAATTAAAGGATTCTCCCTAGTGAGGCGAATCGAGTCTGTTCTCATTTAAACACAAAGATTTAAGCAGGTACTCTGGGAATAATAAAACAAAGACGGCATATACTGTAATATTTACTAACGGCCTGTTGGTATAATGTGAATTTAATGAAATAGATTTTTCTCCATGGCTGACTCAAGTCTAACTCTATAATAGACTTTAAACCCAGCAGGAGATGGAATATGTGTGTAATAAAGATGATTGTTGGCAGGGTCTTCGCGAGTGAACTGAGAAAATGTAGCGGCCATAAATATTTCATACAGCTATGAAACTCTATTTTGTATTATTTTTGTGATTATGATTATAAATAATAATAAAAAATAAAAAAAAAAATATATATATATATATACTGTATATATATTCATCAAATTTAGGGTCAGTAAAAAATAAGAAAATGTTGTTTATTTTAAAGAAATTAATACTTTTAGTCAGCAAGGACACATTACATTGATCAAAAGTGCCAGTAAAGACAATTACAATGTTAAAAACGTTTTCGATTTCAAATAAATGCTGTTCTTCTGAACTTTCTATTCATCTGAGAATCCTGAAAAATAAAACGCATCACAGTTTCCACAAAAATATTGTGCAGCACAACTGTGTTCAACATTGATGATAATCAGAAATGTTTCTCGAGCAGCAGATCAGCATATTATACTGATTTCTGAAGATCATGTGACACTGAAGACTGGAGGAATGATGCTGAAAATACAGCTGCGCATCACAGAAATACAGTACAGTTTAACACATACTCACAGAGAAAACAGCTGTTTTACATTGTGATAATATTTCACCATTTTCCTGTTTTTACTGTATTTTTTATTTAAAAAATGCAGCCTTGGTGAGCAGAAGAGATCATTATGAGTAAGCAACTGCATTTACTCACCAATAATTACATTTTAGTCTGATGATCCGGGACTCCTGTTCCTCATCTTAACTGCTTTCTAACAGATTTAAAAACACAAAAGATTTCACTAACTGAACACATAAAGCCTTTTCTGTTACACTAAGACCGAGTCCTCTTTAAAAGAGACAAAGCGCTTTCCTGAGAAGGTAAATGGGGCTCAAATAGAATGCAAGGGTTGGATAAACACTCATCCATTCATCAAACCCTAATCTTAGCATGTACTGTACTGCTTACATTATGTGAACAGATTCATCAGCGTGTCCTCAGAAGCCATAAGAGTCTCTCAAACCAATGGCAACTGCTAAATATTACATATCTATATTTTACAACTTCAGATATACAAGTTATTAAAAGTTAAATATTTTAAAGTAGCAAAAAGCAACATTTCTCATTTTCGTTTAGTTTAACTTGATGTGCTAAAAACTGAAACTGAAACAAAACAAATAAATAAATATAAATATATAAAAATAAATAAAAGCTATATAGACTTATTTCAAAAGAACAAAAAACTAATAAAAATGACAAAAACACTGAATAAAATCCCTAAAACTTTAATTGAAATTAACATGATAGCAGAAAATATAAAAATAAAATGTAATTTAAAAAATATTTGTAACTTTAATTGCATCTCAATGATACTAAAATACTTTACAACTTCTCATTTTATTGTGAAACATATTTTAAATATTATATATACTTTAAAATGTATTATACAATTATTTATTTTATGATTTTGCATCCTAAAGGGGAAAAAAAATTATAATAATATGTACATATACAGTATCAACTTCATTTTATTATTATATAATAATGCAACGTACAACCAACTTATAATGTTAGTCTTATAATAAAGTCAAAAATATTTCTTATAATACGGAATAAAATAGCTGAAGTTGTAAAATAATTATATTTAATTATTTTATATTTAAAATCTATTTAACATTTTGTCCAAATTATATTAACTAGTCTTAGAATAAAATATTTTAAGTTGTAATATATATATATATATTTAATTTTGTCTAACATATAAACTTTCTGAAGCTGTAAAATAATATTTAATAAAATATTATGATCTGTAGAATTTTGTCCAACATATGTTAAATAGTCTTACATGAGTCTTAGAATAACATATCTGAATTTGTAAAATATATAATGAATATATAAATGTGATGTTCTAAATTCATGCTGCAAATATATATATATATATTTCTAAAGCTCTATAACAAACACTCACGGTAAAATAATCATTTAAAATGTATTTAATAAAAATGATAATAATTTAAAAAATCCAAGTATATTCCAAATGCTAAATAAAAATGCTGGGAATATTGCACAGGCAGAATATTGTAATCGAATGTTGATTATAATGTTTCTTTGTTTGTGAATTCATTTCTTACTTGCAATATTCTACAATATAACCATATTCAATATTCATCTATAGCAGATTCTGGCCATGTGAACCGTCTGTCACAGGCTGATTTTTATCACTTTTGTTTAAAAGATTGTTTAAAAAATGTATAATATTTAATATTCAGTGCTTTACAAATTATCATCTGTTACCATGACAATTACCAAACAATTACAAATTACATGACAAATTACAAATAAATAAATAAAAATGTATAAAAATAAGTAGGCCTTAGAATAAAAAAAATAAATTATAAGAAAATAATTTAACAATATTTAAATAATTTGCACAAAAAAAAAAATAATAATAATAATTTAAAAAAAATTACTTTAAAGGACTGATTGGGGAAAATCAATAAATTATGATTAATTTACTGCCATTGCATGAATAATGTAATCATGCAATCAATAAAAAAGTAACTTTAATCTGATTACGAGTTTTTATAATGTATTTTCGAATTACATAATTAAAAAGTACTTACTGTAATTTCTGGAATGTGATTAATTAATTCATATTACATGCAATAATTTTTTTTTTCATGCAATTCACTTTTTGTAGATATGAGTGAGATGTGCAGTAAATATTTAAAATTGTGCATTTGATTTTGTGGCCTCTGTAAATTTAAAGGTCTAAAACACAAAAATTTATCAAATATAAAAAACACAAAAAAACACCAAAAAGCAGACTATATTAAATCCTTTCTATATGTATATGCATCTTAAATAATCATCTTCTTATCTTAAATCCTGTTGCATCTCCAGTAAATGTCTCTTGATTTAAGAGTATTTAGATATTTGTTCTGGAAGACAAGACAGAAATACTGAGGAAGAATAATGTTTTGACTGGAACACGGTGATTTCTGATGCATTTGTGCAGCTCTCCTGTTTGAAAGAAAAGCAGAGACTGTGAGTGAATTACTGCTGGGACGTGCCGCTGGAAACGCTGTCAGTCTTAAACAGCTGTCCTCTCTCATTCACCTCTTCCTCCTCCGGCTGCGCTGGAACGTGGGATGAAAACAAATCATATGGCAAACGCTGTCTGGAACATGTGACGCTGAATTCATCTGAACAATCAGGTCAATCAGGTTCCTCTGTGGGAATGAAGAGAGATATCTTAATCCAGAACCCCGACTGAGCCACTCACAGCCATTTAGAAGAGGTGTGTGTGTGTGTGAGAGAGAGAGTGTGTGTGTGTGTGTGTGTGTCTGTGTGTCTGTGTGTGTGTGTGTGTGTGTGTGAGAGAGAGAGAGTTTGTGAGTGAGTGAGTAAGTGTGTGTGTGTGTGTGTATTACATAATTTTAAGTTTTATACATTTTTTGTGCTTTGTCATTTTTTATTTAGTTTGTATTTCTTTTCATATATATACCTTACACACACACACACACACACACACATATATATATATTATATTTTATAGAAAACAATAATTATTCATTATTATATATTTGATAGAAAACTACATTAACAAAAGCATTAAAACATTAGCCTGAAATCTACTTGCAGTGCCTCTGAAATGAGTTTCATCTTCCTCTGTGTGATCTGCTAATAACATGTTCTCGTGATGGCTGTTATTATAATGACTGAAGCCAACAATCACAGATGATGGCGTAATGTTGCCTTCGACATTATGCATCATCTGAACGCCAATAAATAAGCTTTCCATTGAAGAGTTATTATGGATTATGGACTCTATGGTATTTTAGTTAAAAACGTCTTAATGCTGGATGTGTTTCAGCTTTTGTCTTCTCCAGATGTTAACTGATGGACTGGAGTGCTGTGGATTATTGTGATGTTTTTATCAGCTGTTTGGACTCTCATTCTGACGGCACCCATTCACTGCAGAGCATCCATTGCTGAGACACTGATGCAGTGCTACATTTCTACAAACCTGATGAAGAAACAAACTCATCCTGATCTTGGTTATAGTTATATCAGGCAAGAATGTCCCTTACTTGTTTTAAGCATAACACTACATTCAGTTAAATATATTCTCTGAAAACATGTCTCAAGCAATTTTGCTCATCAAGAAAATGACAGCGCTGTTTAGATGATTTACTGCGGCAGTGTGTTCTGTGTTGCATGTTGTTTTTGTATGTTTCTTCTATAGCTCTGTAAATAATGGCACCCTGCACAGGTTTGTGGGATGTTTCTGTGATAGCTGTAGCTCAGCAAGAACAAAAAGATAACAGGGAGCGCTGGAGGGAATCCATCTGTGTGTGTCGTTCAGAAAGGACAGAATTACATGATGAGGTCAGTGTGTTCACAGCAGCAGCGACATCTCATTACGTCTGAAGGAATCAATCAAGACACGTCATTATTAGGCCAACAGCACTTCATCCCCTCAGTGAGTGCACGAGAGCTGCTCGTGGACGGCTGCAGAGTTAATGCATGTATAATTTGCATGTTTTGATATGTTTAAAATTGAAACAGTAAGTGGCCGTTATCTTTCTGTTCATATGCCTGCTGTGTTTAACCTGTGTCCATGGACATCAAAACGCTCCCGGCTCTTTAATTCTGCAGCGGGAAAATGGGACAAAAAAATGTTTGTGCTTTTGTTTGATCCATTACTAGAGCAGTTCTGCATGAATTAGTGGTGCTTGCGAAGCACATACTACTGCTTCTATTTTCTGTACAAATATCGGCACCAAATTGTCACCATCCCATAGACTTCTATTGGAAAAGAATGCTATTGCTATCTCTGGATCAGGACATTGTAGAGACATGGAGCTTGGCTCTTTTGACTCATGCTAGCAAGCAGAACTTCCAAAATGCTATGCGCGCTAGCAGGGAGTAGCTATATGCTAATAGCGATTAGCTAATTGCTAAAACATGAAAAATCCTAGATAATTGTTAAAACGTTGTAAGAACAAGTCACAAATGAGTTTGCATCACGCTAACAATATGCTAAATCATCCTAGCATCTCCTAGCCAGGCGTTAAGACATCTTAAGAACACGCTAAAAACAAAAGACAACAACATGTAGTGTTGACAAGCTATGACAAGTCATGTTAGCATGATGCTAAACATATTCGCATCTTGCTAAAATCATGTTAACGACTTGTTAAAATTGTCCGCGTCTTGCTAAAAATGTACTAGCGCCATGCTAACACTATTAGCATGATGTTAGCAAGACGCGAATATGTTTAGCATTATGCTAACATAATGCTAAACATAGAAGAATTTACTGTTTTTTATATATTTGATTTTCAGTTCTATTTGAGTAGCAACAAATGCTATTTACACTAAGTATAAATAATCTTACTACTAATAACGCTAATATTTGTAGTTATTTACACCTCAGTGTGCAAATAGTCACTACAAATAAAAAATGTTGTTCCTGTAAAGCTAATTTTGAATATAAATCAAACTGACACCAAACACAAAGGGAGTAACTATTGTTTTAGAACACAATATGAGTTTGTAATTTCTCATATTTAATATTCTTTTTTAGGCTCCAACGTGTTACATTACAGGTTTTCTGTCTTTAGTGTTTCTCATAGTGTTGATTTATTTAAAAATAAAAGATCTTTCAGATAATTGAAGTATGTTTTACAAAAATTTACTTTTTCAGTCTTTTACTTAAAAATTTCAAAACAGGTTACGTTGCCGTTTCTTCGTGAATATGTGTGAAATTGGAATTTCGGAGAGAAAGGTTTTTTTTTTTTTTTTTGCAGTGCGCATAGAAACCAATGCGGCCAATTTGACAACATTGAAAACAAACTTTAACCAGTTTTAGAACACAATATGAGTTTGTAATTTCTCATATTTAATATTCTTTTTTTAGGCTCCAACGTGTTACATTACAGGTTTTCTGTCTTTAGTGTTTCTCATAGTGTTGATTTATTTATTTATTTATTATTTTTGGGTGAATTGCACTGTAAACGAAAAAGATCTTTCAGATAATACAAGGATAATTGAAGTATGTTTTACAAAAATTTACTTTTTCAGTCTTTTACTTCAAAATTTCAAAACAGGTTACGTTGCCGTTTCTTCGTGAATATGTGTGAAATTGGAATTTCGGAGAGAAAGGTTTTTTTTTTTTTTTTTTGCAGTGCGCATAAAAACCAATGCGGCCAACAACGTGTTACATTACAGGTTTTCTGTCTTTAGTGTTTCTCATAGTGTTGATTTATTTAAAAATAAAAGATCTTTCAGATAATTGAAGTATGTTTTACAAAAATTTACTTTTTCAGTCTTTTACTTAAAAATTTCAAAACAGGTTACGTTGCCGTTTCTTCGTGAATATGTGTGAAATTGGAATTTCGGAGAGAAAGGTTTTTTTTTTTTTTTTTGCAGTGCGCATAGAAACCAATGCGGCCAATTTGACAACATTGAAAACAAACTTTAACCATATGCATGCAAAATACTGATGACATCACCATGCACTCACGCGCAAACACTGTTCTGTCCAATCAGATGCTCTCTAGAACGAGAAAGCCCCGCCCAGTCTTGCCAACTCATTTTCAGGGGAAGCTGCTAAAGGAAGGTCGATTTGTTGCTAAAAGTTGCTAAATGATGTTGTGACGTCATTACGTAATCACGACGCAAAATTGTGTCACTACATCAAATCTCAGCAAAAATATATTTTTTTATATATGTCCGTAAAATACTATAAATGCATAATATAATGTTAAAATATAAATAACTATTTTTATATACAACATTGAACACTTTTGAACGATTACAAGTTTTTTTATTAGCTAGTAAACTAGTAAAACTACACATTCTGAACAATTATAGTTTTAAGCAGTGAGAAAATAACACTCAGTGTGAAAATAAATCACAGGTTTTTACCTGCATTTTAAATTACGCAGTGTATTTTGTGTTTCGGGTTACAGCGGATGATGGATAACGGATAATGTCCTGGAAAATTACTAGCACCTTTTCCATTTTTCTAGATATTTTTCTTACAGCGTACTAACTGATCAACAATCACAGGTACAAGCTACTAACAAAGTGTCTCATAAATGAACAGTTATTAAATTATTATTGTTATTATCAAATAGCAATAACTTAACTCATGTGATGTGTGTACTGCTAGGCATCTTTGGTTTCCTCTTTTTGTGAGAAACCAATGCGGCCAATTTGACAACATTGAAAACAAACTTTAACCACATGCATGCAAAATACTGATGACATCACCATGCACTCACGCGCAAACACTGTTCTGTCCAATCAGATGCTCTCTAGAACGAGAAAGCCCCGCCCAGTGTTGCCAACTCATTTTCAGGGGAAGCTGCTAAAGGAAGGTCGATTTGTTGCTAAAAGTTGCTAAATGATGTTGTGACGTCATTACGTAATCACGACGCAAAATTGTGTCACTACATCAAATCTCAGCAAAAATATATTTTTTTATATATGTCCGTAAAATACTATAAATGCATAATATAATGTTAAAATATAAATAACTATTTTTATATACAACATTGAACACTTTTGAACGATTACAAGTTTTTTTATTAGCTAGTAAACTAGTAAAACTACACATTCTGAACAATTATAGTTTTAAGCAGTGAGAAAATAACACTCAGTGTGAAAATAAATCACAGGTTTTTACCTGCATTTTAAATTACGCAGTGTATTTTGTGTTTCGGGTTACAGCGGATGATGGATAACGGATAATGTCCTGGAAAATTACTAGCTCCTTTTCCATTTTTCTAGATATTTTTCTTACAGCGTACTAACTGATCAACAATCACAGGTACAAGCTACTAACAAAGTGTCTCATAAATGAACAGTTATTAAATTATTATTGTTATTATCAAATAGCAATAACTTAACTCATGTGATGTGTGTACTGCTAGGCATCTTTGGTTTCCTCTTTTTGTGAAATTTAGATGGAAAATGTGTGCCTTTTTATTGTTTGAGTCGCTTATCAAAAGTAGCTAAAAGTAGCCAAATA